>NC_090026.1:133229751-133502251 GCF_037176765.1 Anolis sagrei | reverse complement strand
TGTCGGGAGGGCTTGGATGGTGCCTTCCTTTATGGCAAAGAGGAGCTCCCGGTCGGCTGTCACCACCCCCAGCTCCTTCAAGGTCAAGCCAGTCCCTTCAAGGGTGCCATCCATCCACCTTGCCCTTGGTTGTCCCCTCTTCCCTTTTCCTTCCATTTTCCCCAGCATCATTCTCTTCTCCAAGCTTTCCTTTCTTATCATGATGTGGCCAAAGGACTTCATCTTGGCCTCTCATCTCCTTCCCTCCCATGAGCAGTCAGGCTTTATTTCCTGGAGATGGACTGGTTGGATCTTTTCACAGTCCAAGGCACTCTCAGACTTTTCCTCCAGCACCACAGTTCAAAAGTGTCTCTCTTTCTTCGCTCAGCCTTCCTTCTGTTCCAGCTCTCACATCCGTAGGTGACTATGGGGAATCCCATTGCTTTGACTATGCAGATCTTTGTTGCCAGTGTGATGTCTGTACTCTTCATTCTTTTATCGAGATTGGTGATTGCTCTCCTTCCAAGAAGGAAAAGTCTTCTGATTTCCTGGCTGCATTCTGTGTCTGCAGTCATCTTTGCACCTAGAAATCCAAAATCAGTCACGGCCTCCACGTTTTCCCCCTCTATTTGCCATTTCTCAATCAGTCTTATTTCCATAATCTTGGTTTTTTGGATGTTTAGCTGCAACCCAGTGTTTCCCTTTCTTCTTTCCCCTTGGTTAGAAGGCTCCTCAGCTCCTCCTCGCTTTCAGCCATCCAAATGGTATCATCTGCATATCTAAGGTTGTTAATGTTTCTTCCTGCAATTTTTACCCCAGCCTTGCATTCCTCAAGCCTTGTACACCACATGATGTGTTCTGCATACAAATTGAATAGGGAGGGTGAGAGTGGACAGCCTTGTCGCACTCCTTTCCCAGTCTTGACTCAATTTGTTGTTCCATGGTCAGTTCTTCCTGTTGCTACTTGGTCCTTATACAGATTCCTCAGGAAAGAGACAAGGTGATTTGGAACTTGACATAGTTTATGATTATTAATTTTTTTGTCGTGTGAGGAGTGACCTGAGAAACTGCAAGTCGCTTCTGGTGTGAGAGAATTGGCCATCTGTAAGGACTTTGCCCAGGGGACGCCCGGATGATTTGATGTTTTTATCACCCTTGTGGGAGGCTTCTCTCATGTCCCCGCATGAGGAGCTGGAGCTGATAGAGGGAGCTCATCCACCTCTTCCCAGATTCGAATCTGCGACCTGTCGGTCTTCAGTCCGGCCGGCACAGGGGTTGAACCCATTGCAGATTAAGCAGCCCAGCTCTTCTTGCAAGAGGGATGCACGCCTTGCCACTGCGGAGCATCCTTGGCTTTTCTGCAGGACTCCCTGGGAGCCTTGCTCTCCGTCAAGGAGGGGGCGGCAGAGAACTGAACTGCCCTGTCATCAGTGCCGGCGCCTCAGAGGATCCAGACCACAGCATTAGTTATTGATTACAGTATTTATAGCACACGCCTCTCGCCCCAATGGGATCCTCTGGCAGCCGCTCCCAGCCAAAGGCCGCGCCGGCAAAGCATCATCCGGAAGGGGCAATGAAAGCTCAGGGCAGAGGCCTCTGGATCAAAGCAGGAATCCAGAGCTCCTTGGTGCCTCGGTTTGGGAGACGCAGTCCCAGCTAATCCTCCCGTGCCCCACTTTTGCAGGCTCTTCGGAAAGAGTTCTGCTTTCATCCTCCTCTCCACACTTTCTCCTTCTTCTTTTCAGCTGCATTAACTCATGGAGGGAAAGAGGACAAAAATCATACAAGAGTTGGAAGGTGACCCCCAGAGGCCATCTAGTCGAACCCCTTTCTGCCAGGCGACAACACTCCTGAATGATGTGTTGGGCAAGTGGGCTTGTTAACCAAAGACCCTCCCCATAAATGCACAGAAGAGTAACTTATTAGCAGCAGCATGACCCAGGACTAGTAGCCAATGTGATAAAACGAACAAAAAACACAGACCAAAGTTATCTCTTCCACAGGAACCGTTTCTTTAAAGCAAAAAAATATGGTTGCACTGTTTACAGTAACAAGGCTTCCATAACACAAATAAAGTTCTATATACTTCCTTCTTTGCTTCCATGCTGGGCTCCTTTCTCATGCAGATAAACAGCTTCGCTCTCACTGAGGTTTCTCTCACACCAAACTTACACAGGAGCTCCACGGAGTAGCCTTTTACACACAGCAGCCTTCATACTGGAGCTTCACGCACGAGGTCTTCAACCTGTGGCTTCTCTCACTGAAGCTTCTCACACCACGCCATTCTCACACTGAGGCCTACTCTAGATCTAGGGAAGTCCTGCTCCCCATGCTCTATTCTGCTTTGGTTAGACCACACCTGGAATATTGTGTCCAATTCTGGGCACCACAATTCAAGAGAGATATTGACTCTAAGCTGGAATGTGTCCAGAGAAAGAGGGCGCCTAAAATGATCCAGGGTCTGGAGAACAAGCCCTATGAGGAGTGGCTTAAGGAGCTGGGCATGTTTAGCCTGAAGAAGAGAAGGCTGAGAGGAGATACGATAGCCATGTATAAATATGTGAGAGGAAGCCACAGGGAGGAGGAGGGAGCAAGCTTGTTTTCTGCTTCCCTGAAGACTAGGACGCAATGGAAGAATGGCTTCAAACTACAAGGGAGGAGATTCCACCTGAACATGAGGAAGAACTTCCTGACTGTGAGAGCCGTTCAGCAGTGGAACTCTTTGCCCCGGAGTGTGGTGGAGGCTCCTTCTTTGGAGGCTTTTAAACAGAGGCTGGGTGGCCATCTGTCAAGGGTGCTTTGAATGCAATATTCCTGCTTCTTGGCAGAATGGGGTTGGACTGGATGGCCCATGAGGTCTCTTCCAGCTCTAGGATTCTATGGTTCTATGATTCTTGCCCTTCCTCCGGTCTGTGTCCAGCAGGCTCTCTGGCCATCTTTGCTCAGGACCTCAAGGTTTGAATCCTGGTCTGCTTCGCATCCACTTTGCTCCTGTCCTCGAAAGGCATCCTCCTCCCACCTTTGGAGAAGGAGAAGCAAAAGGTCCTTGAATGTTTCCTTCTTTCTCCTCCTCCTCCTTCTGCAGCCTGAAAGCTGAGCGCAGCAGTTTAGTATTGAGCCTGGAAGCCTTGGTGCAGCTGCCTGGCCTTGGAAGAAGGAGGAGAAGAAGGAGGGAAAGAAGGAGGGAGGGAGGGAGGGCACAGGCAGAGCCCTCCGCAGATGGCCACCCAGACTCCAGAAAAGGAGGCCCCAGCAGATTCCCAGCCGCAGGTTCCCTTGCCAAACAGCTCAAGATTGATTCAATTCTATCACTGATGATGTTCAGAATGCGCTTTAATTGTAGGTGAACTATAAATCCCAGCAAGTACAACCCCCCCCCCCTCCACACACACATAACCCCGCCAGTATTCAAATTGGGGCATAAATATGGGGTATAAATATGTGCCAAATTTGGTCCAGTGAATGAAAATACATCCTGCATATATGATATTTGCATTGGAATTCATAATAGTAGAAAAATTACAGTTATGAAGTATTTATTTATTTATTCATTCATTTATTTACGACATTTTTATCCCGCCCATTTCAGTCCAAAGGTATTTATTTATTTATCGTGTCAGGAGCAAGCCAAACAGTTGTACTGCATTTTTTAACAAACAAACAAACAAAGTCCAAAGGTGACTCAGGGCGGCGTACAGATCGGCAACAATTAGATGCCATATAGAATACATATATAAATAAAGACAATTAAAACACATCATAAATACATATAAAATCCATAAAAATGGTAAAACTATAAAAAAATCAATAAAAAACCAATGTCTACCAATCCAAATTCCTCAACCGTTTACATAGTCTTAGCCATTCCATGTTCGTATTGCGATGTTGTATTAACTGGTGATGCTGTAGCTCCAAACGCTTCAGGAGTGAGCCAGGTTTTCACTCCTGAACATGAACATAAGGAAGAACTTCCTGACTGTGAGAGCCGTTCAGCAGTGGAACTCTCTGCCCCAGAGGGAGTGTGGTGGAGGCTCCTTCTTTGGAAGCTTTTAAACAGAGGCTGGATGGCCATCTGTCAGGGGTGCTTTGAATGCAATATTCCTGCTTCTTGGCAGAATGGGGTTGGACTGGATGGCCCAGGAGGTCTCTTCCAACTCTTTGATTCTATGATTCTATGATCCTTTTCCAAAGGTCAGGAAGGAGGGAGCCAATCTAATATTCCTGATGGGAAGGGAGTTCCACAGTTGAGGGGCCACCACCGAGAAGGCCCTGTCTCACTAGAATCATAGAATCATAGAATCAAAGAGTTGGAAGAGACTTCATGGGCCATCCAGTCCAACCCCATTCTGACAGATGGCCATCCAGCCCCTGTTTCAAAGCTTCCAAAGAAGGAGCCTCCACCACACTACGGGGCAGAGAGTTCCACTGCTGAACAGCTCTCACAGTCAGGAAGTTCTTCCTCATGTTCAGGTGGAATCTCCTCTCTTGTAGTTTGAAGCCATTGCTCCATTGCGTCCTAGTCTCCAGGGAAGCAGAAAGGAAACTTGCTCCCTCCTCCTCCCTGTGGCTTCCTCTCACATATTTATACATGGCTATCATGTCTCCTCTCAGCCTTCTCTTCTTCAGGTTAAACATGCCCAGCTCCTTAAGCCGCTCCTCATAGGGCTTGTTCTCCAGACCCTTGATCATTTTAGTCGCCCTCTTCTGGACACATTCCAGCTTGTCAATATCTCTCTTGAATTGTGGTGCCCAGAATTGGACACAATATTCCAGGTAAAGTGGTCTAACCAAAGCGGAATAGAGCATGGGGAGCAGGACTTCTTCCCTAGATCTAGACACTACCTCTGAGGATGCCTGCCATACATGCAGGAGAAACGTCAGGAGAGAATGCTTCTAGAACATGGCCATATAGCCCAAAAAACCTACAACAACCCAGTGATTCCAGCCATGAAAGCCTTCGACAATACAGCAACGAAAATAATGTTATGTTTGGGGGTCACCATAACACGAGGAACTGAATTCAGGGGTCGCGGCATTGGGAAGGTTGAGCATCACTGTGCTAGAGAGACCTCTATCTGCCTCATTGGTCCAGAGAGAGGGGAGTGGGCCCACCGAGAAGAGACTCCCTGGCTGGGTTGTTGTAGGTTTTTCGGGTTATATGGCCAAGTTGAACCCCAGGAGTCCTCAAGAGGGCGCCGTGGACACGCAAGAGGCTCCAGGCCGTGGCACAGGGAATGGAATTTGGGAAGCTGCCAGATGTTACTTTCCACCCAGTGGTTAAGGACCTCTTGAAGGAGAAGAGCCATTAAGGACACTCCTCTTCCCGCTTCCAGCTTGCCACCTGTGGCTTTTCCAGATGCGGGCCACTCTCTCCCTTGGATTAGCCCAGCCAGCAGCCACGAAAGGCTCCCAGCAGCCCTGCCAAGGAAGTCAAGCTGAGAGCCAGAGGGCTTTGCAGCAGAAAAGGTTTTGGCAGTGACCGGGAGAACATTCGCACAATTAAAACTTGTGCGCCAGCTGCGCCTGTACCTTGGGAAGTCTGACTTGGCCATGGTAGTCCATGCTCTGGTTACATCCCGTATAGACTACTGCAACGCTCTCTACGTGGGGTTGCCCTTGAAGACTGCTCGGAAGCTTCAAATGGTCCAACGTTCGGCAGCCAGGTTGCTAATGGGAGCAGCACACAGGGAACACATGACTCCTCTGTTGCGCCAGCTCCACTGGCTGCCAGTGTGCTACCGGGCACAATTCAAAGTGTTGGCTTTAGCCTATAAAGCCCTAAACAGTTCTGGCCCGACTTACTTGTCTGAACGCATCTCCCCTTATGAACCCTCCAGGACTTTAAGTTCACCTGGAGAGGCCCTGCTCTTGATCCCACATTTGTCACAAGTACGGTTGGCGGGGACGAGAGACAGGGCCTTCTCAGTGGTGGCCCCTCGGCTCAGTGGTGGCCCCTCAGCCCCTTCCCTTTTAACATTTCAAAAGCAGGTCAAAACGTAGCTCTTTGAGCAAGCATTTGCAGACGCAATATGACAGACATGGAGAAAACGGAACGATTCGACGAGGTTATTGGATAACGCTTTTAACTAGGAGACTCAAATTGATATATGTTTTTTTTTATTGATATTGATCGTTTTACTTGGTTTTCTATTTAAATTTATTGTTTTTAAATTGTATTTAATGTCTTTGATATTGACTGTAAACCGCTCCGAGTTGCCTGTGGGCTGAGAGGGGCGGGATAGAAATGTAGTAAGTAAATAAATAAAGCAGCCCAGGCCCAGTCACTCACCTGAGCACCCCAGGTATTTGGGGGTCTGCCCCCTCTCTTTTGAAGGCAGAGAGGAATCTCAGGGTGGGACTCATTGACTTCAAAAGAGTGCACATCTATTTTCTTCATGTGTTATACTAGAATCCTAGAATCCTAGAGTTGGACGAGACCTCGAGGGCCATCCAGTCCAACCCCATTCTGCCAAGAAGCAGGAATATTGCATTCAAATCACCCTTGACAGATGGCCATCCAGCCTCTGTTCCAAAGCTTCCAAAGAAGGAGGCTCCACCACACTCCAGGGCAGAGAGTTCCACTGCTGAACGGCTCCCACAGTCAGGAAGTTCTTCCTCATGTTCAGATGGAATCTCCTCTCTTGGAGTTTGAAGCCATTGTTCCCTTGCGTCCTAGTCTCCAGGGAAGCAGAAAACAAGCTTGCTCCCTCCTCCTCCCTGTGGCTTCCTCTCACATATTTCTCCATGGCCCTCATCCTGTCTCCTCTCATCCTTCTCTTCTTCAGGCTAAACATGCCCAGCTACTTAAGCCGCTCCTCATAGGGCTTGTTCTCCAGACACTTGATCATTTTAGTCACCCTCCTCTGGACACATTCCAGCTTAGAGTCAACATTGTGGTGCCCAGAACTGAACACAATACTAGGGTTGTCTTTAAATGAATGCTGAAAGATGAATGCATCTCCAGGCTCAGTGACATCACCGAGGGCTGCCCCAGGTGGCTACTGATCACAGTAGCATCAGGATCTTTGCAAACTGACTCCTGTGTAGCATTTGTAGTAATATCCTGTCCCTTGACATTCGTTTTCATGGCTTCCTTGCTTTTCACATTGTCCTTTGGAGATGCTTGTTTCTCAGTCTGTGTTGGTTTTAATCATTTGTGAGTATGGAGAAGGGAGCTGGATATTGCCATCAGCGTTATTACCTTCATTATTCCTAATGGGTGCCTTGGGCGGGCCATCCTTGCAGTGAGTGGGCGATGATGAATGCACCTCCAACCCAGACCTTCCTTTCCCATCTTGCTGCAGAGGAGCGCATGTGCCACCTTCGGAGCCCTCTCTGCATCCAAAATGCCTCAGATGGTCCTTTCATGACCCAATCAATCACATCTGCAGCCATTGTCTTTGCCTTGCAATATGACAGCACAATGAGGCAGCTGCTTCCATTCTAGATGGATTTTCTTTGTTTTTTGGGTGCATTGTATTTTTTGGATGGGAAAGATGTACGCTTATTGCTTAGCATCTTCCCCAATTGCACGTTTGCACCAGAGCTTGGCCAGGTACCAAGCAGATGACCCAGGTAGGAAGGCAGAAAAAACATTGGTGTGTGTGTGTGTGTGTGTGTATACACACACCCTTTGTATACTTCTGGAACAAAGTAGAAAGAAAAGCCTTCCTGCTTATTTGGGAAAGAACAAACATCTCTGCGTGTTTTGTTCGAGTTGAAGACTGTACTTTTGGATACCTGGTTCTGTTGAGAATCAGCCTGTGTTTGTGTTTCGGGATCCTGGTGTGGGAAATGATGAGGGAAATGATGGTGCCGAGGCTGAGATAGAAGATGGAGATGGTTTGGTCAATGATTTTCAGGCAGACAGTGACAGAGAGGCCCCAGTGCAAAGGGCAGTTTCTCATGAGAATATCCCTGCTGGGCCTAGCAATGATGGTTCACTCCCTCTCTCTGTGAGCTCTCAAGATTTGGGTTTGGAAAACAATCTGACACCTGGGAATTTTAATGAGCAGCCAGATAGGGAGCTGAAGAATAGGCAGCTGGAGATTAGCCAGGATCGACAGCAAACTCAGTGTTTACGTCGCTCTGAAAGGCTTCGACTGATAAGGGGTAAATGTGGGGGAAAACAAAACCAATTTCTGAGTTTTGGGATATAAGGTTTGCCTCAAGGGGAAACCTGTTAGATCAGGCATCATTTGGTGATGACTGTTCTAAGGTACTCACACCCAAAGTTTCATCTGCCAAAACAGAGAAACACTGTGATGCACTGCATATTTCAACAATTTTTGGAATATCTTATCACCACAAATGTCTATGAGTTCATTCTGTATTTGGGCATTCATAGCTGCAGTTTTGAGATGACTTTTTGGATTAGTGTCTCCTGATCTGGCATGAGATCGCAACAAGGTCTTGAAAATTCATGAGTAAATGCTTTTTGTTTTAATCTGAAAAAAATTAGGGTGGTGGTGGTTGAATCCATAACCCCGCCACCTTCACACCTGGCTATGGACTTGGGAGTGTGTATGTGTGTGGGGGATTGTAGTTTTCCAAGGCCACATTTTCTCTGCCAGAGTGAGGAGACCTTACCAAACCACAGCTTCTAGGGTTCCATAGAATTGAGCCAGAGCAGTTCAAGTGGTGTCAAACTGCATCCATTCTGCAGTGTAGATACACCTCTTGTTCCCTCTGTGAAGGAGTCGTTAAACTGCTGCCACCAATTGTAACAATGACCGTTTTAATGCCACCGAATGCCACCAAATGTGAAGGTGCGAGTGGTAAAACACCCACTGCCACCTAATCTATGAGGGAAGCCGGGCAACGATCAATATCAGCCTAGGAACTATTTTATAAAGGGACTGTTAATTACAGAAGGCTTTATTCACTTGATAGCGTAGCGTTTACTTTCTTGGCTTGACTTTACTATTGCAGGCTGTTCAACTTAGGAGAAACTGTATCAGGCAAGGCTTGAGGAAAACAGTAACAAGTTTATTTTAACAGGAGTATAACAATGTATAACTGTTCTTCAAAAGAGGCACAAATCTTGATGGATACATTGGAAAGGTTTCATGAGTAAACTCAGGCAAACACTTCATAAGGTTTCACAGCTGGCACAACAGGCTTAAACCCAGCCAAACCTTGATTCTTAATTCAGAATCAACAACCCCCTGTACCGGGTCCTTCTCTGCAACCACTTGGTCACCAATTGATTCCCTGAATCTCCACCAAGAGATTCAGTCTTTCCCTATAGCACACTGGCTACAGACACATTCCCTGAATCTCCACCAAAAGATTCAGTTCACTCAGTAGCTCACTGGCGTACTGACTAATTCCCTGTTTCTCCCACTAGAGAAATCAGTCCCTTCCTGTAGCTCACCGGCCACAGACTGCCACTTTCAAAAAGCTGCACCGTGAAGTGATAGTTGGCGCCGCCCCCGTTGCTATGGCAACTCAGCTCAAGTCACTAGCCACCACAAAACATAATCTCCCATACTTACCATCCCTAAACCACTATCCAAACTACACATAACCAAAGGAATAAAATCTACACATCGTCACACCCTCCAAATGCACCTAACGAAGCAATCTTCTGCTCACAAGACTTGCTCTTCGGACCTGAAGTTGCAGAAATTTTTTTGGCCCAAATGAGAATTTATTTTTATTTAGTGAGACATGAAACTTGGGATCCATCACTGAGATTGGGGCTTTGAGTAAAGCATGAATGGCAAACAGATCCTTCTCTTCCCATTTATTATTAATGGCGATATAACAAAAATTGGAAAAAAATCTGTTCCTGGTTTGAAAGTGTTATTTCCTGTTTAATTGTGTGGTCCTTACTTTGAGTTTTGGTGTTCTGCTCCAGAAACTTCATTTTTGTGGCTGCCACAAACTAGGTTGAATGGGTTGATACTCAATGAGATATTCCTTGAAAAACTAGTGCAAAATGTGTGGCAGGATATCACTCAGAATAAACTTTTTCCAGGTTTTTATGATAGAACCAATTAGGAAATTCCATTTATAACCCAGGAACAAAAGTTGTGTTACATAGTACAATAAGAACCTCCTGCTGTTACGAGGCTTCCTGTTGAGTAAGACTCCAGTTGGAATTGTGTTACTATTTCCATCGGGATGTTGACTCGTCATCCATGAGTTGATTCAATGGGGTGATTCCCGGCTCTGCCTCTTGCTGCTCCTCAGAGGTCATAGTTTCCAGACCTTTGGTCATTTTGGCTTCCCTCCCCTGGACCCCTTCCACCTTGTCCATCTCCTCCTTGAATTGTATGGTATTCAGAGCTGGACACAGGGTTATTATTCCAAGTGAAGTCCGGCTAGAGCAGAAGAGAGTTCTCTGACCTCTATGAGATGGTCACTATCCTCTAGGACAGTGTTTCTCAACCTGGGGGTCGTGACCCCTGGGGGGGTCGTGAGGGGGGTGTCAGAGGGGTCACCAAAGACCATCAGAAAAACAGTATTTGTTGGTCATGGTGGTTCTGTGTGGAAAGTTAGGCCCAATCTATTGTTGGTAGAGTTCAGAATGCTCTTTGATTGTAGGTGAACTATAAATCCCAGCAACTACAACTCCCAAATGTCAAGGTCTGTTTACCCCGGACTCCACCAGTGTTCACAACTGGACATATTGAATATCCACGCCAAATTTAGTCCTGATTCATCATTGTTTGAGTCCACAGTGCTCTCTGAATGTAGGCGAACTACAACTCCCAAACTCAAGGTCAATGCCTACCGAACCCTTCTAGTATTTTCTGTTGGTCATGGGACTTCTGTGTGCCAAGATTGGTTCAATTCCATCGTTAGTGGAGTTCAGAATGCTCTTTGATTGTAGGTGAACTATAAATTCCAGCAACTACAATTCCCAAATGACAAACTCAATCCCCAACCCCACCAGTATTCATATCAGGTATTTCCATTACGATTCATAACAGTCGCAAAATTACAGTTGTGAAGTAGCAACCAAAAGAATTTTATGGTTGGCGGTCACCAGAACATGAGGAACTGTATTAAGGGGTCGCGGCATTAGGAAGGTTGAGAACCACTGCTCTAGGAGATGTTTTAGATCATATTCATCAAAGCCAAAACAAAGATGACCGTAGGTTTATCACTGTACCAGACAGGAATTATCCTATTGCAAGAACATAGACTTTACGTTCTCAAGAGCAGCTTACTTGTCCGAATGTATCTCCCTCTATGTTCTGCCTCATAGTTTAAGTTCCTCCGGGGAGGCCCTGCTCTCAGTCCCACCAGCCTCGCAAACGCGTCTGGTAGGGACGAGGGACAGGGCCTTCTTGGTGGTGACACCTCGATTGTGGAACTCGCTCCCCACTGAGATTAGATCAGCGTCCTCCCTCCTTTCCTTTAGGAAAAAAAATGAAATTGTGGTTTTGGAACCAGGCCTTTGTCTAACTGGCACAACGGCACTTTGGACATTGTACTGGACCATATGATTGCTATAATAATGGAAAGGGCTATAGGATTGTTTAACTATAAAGACTTAATCAGACTAGAAAAGGGGACACCTATACTGAAAGAAGAAAAGGAAATCAAAGAAACTTTTACCACTCTGTCTTGGCTGAATTACAGACAAATACAGGACTGTTATAAAACTGATAAAGAATTAAATTTCGGAAATGAGGAGGGATTTTGGGACATTATTATGAAGACAAACAATAAAATAATAACAAAAATCTACAAAAAACTATTAGAATGGACAACAGAAACGGAACACATAAAAGAATCTATGATAAAATGGGCACAAAATATAGGCCATCAAATTCGTTTGGAACAATGGGAGAAGATTTGGAACCAGAAAATGAAATACACCTATTCCTATAATTTAAAAGAAAACCAAATTAAAATGATGCATAGGTGGTATATCACACCACAAAAAATCTCAAAGTTTGACAATAAAGCACCTAATAGATGTTGGAAATGTGATCAACACATAGGATCCTTCTATCATATGTGGTGGACGTGCCCGAAAGCTAAAATTTTTTGGAATACAATTCATAATAATATACAAAGTATACTTGACATAAAAATAAGGAAAGAACCAGAGTTCTTCCTACTGGGAATGTATGATATAATAGGAGATAAAAATAAAGATATTATTTTTAACTACCTGACTATAGCAGCCAGGATCGTCTACGCCAAAAGATGGAGAGAGAGTGAAACACCACAAATTGAAGAGTGGCAATGTAAGATACTTGAAATAATGAACATGGACGAACTAACGTACTGGCTGACACCAAATGTGGGAAAACCGAAAAAACACACAAATTGGGACTCGGTGAGAAGCTATCTAAGACATCAAAATATAGAGGTCGTCCCTTGAAAATCACTAATATAGAATAAAAATAACTGTACTACAGGAAAGCATACTGAACCATTTGAAATGAAAGTCTTTCTTTTTTCGCCACAATTTATCCACAGACTAAGGATTGGGATGTTATTTCCTTTTCCATTCTTTTTTAACTTTTTTTCCAATATAAAT
The DNA here is from genome assembly GCF_037176765.1 of Anolis sagrei. Lineage (NCBI taxonomy): Eukaryota > Metazoa > Chordata > Lepidosauria > Squamata > Anolidae > Anolis > Anolis sagrei. The sequence continues at coordinate 133,489,767 of NC_090026.1, read as the reverse complement.
ATAGATCTTCAAAGAACAGATGGAAGTCCACCATTTTTTTGTTTTTAACCCCTTTTTTATTTTTTTTTATTTTTTTATTTTTTTATTTTTTTTCTCTTTTTTTTGTGTGTAGACTTTTTTTTCTACACAACACTTTATATTTACTATTATTTCCTACTTTACTATCTCCTTCACAATTATTCCCCCACTTTCCTTGTAACCACACAGAAATGCAATAATTTTTTTTTAAAAAAAGGATTGTTTAACTAATGTTACTGTTCTCATCTATTGTGTATTTATGGTTTTATACTGTTATTATACTGTGTTTTGTGGCATCAAATTGTTGCCAGTGTTAGCCGCTCTGTGTCCCCCCCCTCGGGGGTTGAGAAGGACGGGGTAGAAATGTTGTACATAAATAAATAATAAATTTACCAGAAATCAGGCCTGTAGGTCAGACCTCAAAGAACATGACCCTGTCAGAAATATTAAAAATTAACTAGGTATCTTTGATTACAAAAGTGTAAGTCAAGCACTGAAAGAGTTAGTAGGCTGAAGCCTGTTAGAGTCAGTGGGTAAAAGCTGCTGTTGTCCTGAGGAGTGCAAGGCAAACCTCTGTGTGAGAGAAGCTCTAGTGTGAAAGCTGCTGCTTGTAAAGCTATGGTGTATTTGTTTATTTGTGTCATGGAAACCTTGTTGTTGTAAATAGTGCAACCATATTATTTTCTGAGAGAGATCACATTAGTCTCTGTGTGTTTTTGTCCTTTTGATCACTTTGGGCGACTGTTGCCGGGTCACGCTGCTGCTGAGAAGTTTCTTTGCTCCTGCTCAGGAGATGAAGAAATTTGTCAGTATTGTTTTGTCACTGTGAGACTAATAATAGCTAAAACATGGTAAGGGGAAAAAGAGTTAACTATTAAGGATTGGAGAGATAAATTAGTACAGTGGTTCTCAACCTTCCTAATGCCGTGACCCCCTAATACGGTTCCTCATGTTGTGGTGACCCACAACCATAACATTATTTCCATTGCTACTTCATAACTGTAATTTTGCTACTATTATGAATCGTAATGGAAATATCTGATATGCAGGATGTATTTCCATTAACTGGATCACATTTGGCACAAATACCCAAAATGCCCAAATTTGAATACTAGTGGGGTTGGCGGGAGGGATTGATTTTGTCATTTGGGAGTTAGACTTGCTGGGATTTATAGTTCACCTACAATCAAAGAGCATTCTGAACTCCACCAACAATGGAATTGAACCAAACTTGGTACACAGAACTCCCATGACCAACAGAAAATACTGGAAGGGTTTGGTGGGCATTGACCTTGAGTTTTGGAGTTGTAGTTCACCTACATCCAGAGAGCACTGTGGACTCAAACAATGATAGATCTGGACCAGAATTAGCACAAATACTCAATATACCCAAATGTGGTGGAGTTTGGGGAAAATGGACCTCGGTATTTGAGAGTTGTAGTTGCTGGGATTTATAATTCACCTAAAATCAAAGAGCATTCTGAACTCCATCAACGATGGATTGGAACAAACCTTGGTGCACAGAACTCCCATGACTAACTCCGCGGCCCAGCCGAGGGAGACTTTGCGCGAGGAGAGCCCTCAGCTGGGCGTGGCATTGGGGGCGGGGCCTAAGGAGGTGGCCTCGCGATCCTTCCGAAATGGCCAAACGACCCCCCTGGGGGTCGCGACCCCCAAGTTGAGAACCGCTGCTCTAGTGTGAAAGCTGCTCCATGTAAAGCTATGGTTTATTTAGGTTCTCGTGGGTTTTTTCGGGCTATAGGGCCATGTTCTAGAGGCATTTCTCCTGATGTTTCGCCTGCATCTATGGCAAGCATCCTCAGAGGTAGTGAGGTCTGTTGGAACTAGGAAAAAGGGTTTATATATCTGTGGAATGGCTGGGGTGGGGCAAAGAGCTCTTCCCTGCTGGAGCTAGGTGTGAATGTTTCAACTGACCACCTTCATTAGCATTTGAAGGCCTGGCTGAGCCTGGGAAAATCTTTTGTTGAGAAACGTCAGGAGAAATGCCTCTAGAACATGGCCCTATAGCCTGAAAAAACCCACAAGAACCTAGTGATTCCAGCCATGAAAGCCTTCGACAATATATGGTTTAATGTATTGTCGAAGGCTTTCATGGCTGGAATCATTAGGTTCTTGTGGGTTTTTTTCGGGCTATAGAGCCATGTTCTAGAGGCATTTCTCCTGACGTTTCGCCTGCATCTATGGCAAGCATCCTCAGAGGTTGAGAAGGTCTGTTGGAAGTAGGAAAAATGGGTTTATATATATCTGTGGAATGGCTGGGGTGGGGCAAGGAGCTCTTCCCTGCTGCAGTTAGGTGTGAATGTTTAGCTGATCACCTTCATTAGCATTTGAAGGCCTGCCTGAGCCTGGGAAAATCTGTTCCTGGGAGGTGTTAATCTGTGCCTGGTTTTTTCCTCTCTGTTGTTTAGCTGTTATAATTTTAGAGTTTTTTAATACTGGTAGCCAGATTTTGTTCATTTTCATGGTCTCTTCCTTTCTGTTGAAATTGTCCACATGCTTCTTGTGGATTTCAATGGCTTCTCTGTGTAGTCTGACATGGTGGTTGTTGGTGTGGTCCAGCATTTCTGTGTTCTCAAATAATATGCTGTGTCCAGGTTGGTTCATCAGGTGCTCTGCTATGGCTGACTTCTCTGGTTGAAGTAGTCTGCAGTGCCTTTCAGTGCCTTTCAGATTAACACCTCCCAGCAACAGATTTTCCCAGGCTCAGGCAGGCCTTCAAATGCTAATGAAGGTGATCAGCTAAACATTCACACCTAAATGCAGCAGGGAAGAGCTCCTTGCCCCACCCCAGCCATTCCACAGATATATAAACCCATTTTTCCTACTTCCAACAGACCTCACACCTCTGAGGATGCTTGCCATAGATGCAGGCGAAACGTCAGGAGAAATGCCTGTAGAACATGGCTCTATAGCCCGAAAAAACCCACAGGAACCTAATATATGGTTTATTTGTTTATCTGTGTCATGGAAACCTTGTTGTTGTAAATAGTGCAACCATATTATTTTCTGAGAGAGATCTCATTAGTCTCTGTGTGTTTTTGTTCTTTTGATCACTTTGGGCGACTGGTGCCGGGTCACGCGGCTGCTGAGAAGTTACTTTGCTGCTCATTTATGAGGAGGGTCTTTCGTTAATGAGCCCACTCGCCCAACAGACACCACAACAGCAACTGTTAAAGAAGATTCACATAAGTGAAGTATGTACTTAGGACTTCAGTTGAAGGCTTGTTCTGACACGAAGGAAACTGGTACTTCCAAATTACTCAACTGCTACTTCTAAATTACTCCAAACCTAGCGGATTTGTATCCCAATGTCATCTTTTACAGTCATTGGGCAAGACCTCCGGGAAGCATCGCTTGCGTTTCCGCTGGAGATTGTACGAGTAGCCCAGCATTTCAGGTTTCTGGGGCTCCACTCCTTCCCTGGCTGTGTGTTGCCTTCCGCGCTTCCAGGGGTTCCTCCCAAGGTTCAGGAAGGAAACCAGCGCAGAGGCCGGAGAGGTGCGGTTTCCTGTCTCCAACACTTTGGGAACAACAGGCCATGGGTCAAGCGGAGGAGGCACCGCTGAGGTTGAGGGGACTCCAAGGCAGAGACCCTCTCCATGCCTTGCAAGCGCACATAGAGTCATGGCATCATAGCATACGGAGAGACCCTCGGTGGCCACTGAGTCCAGCTCGACTCCCTCATGCAGGGACGCACAACCCAAGCCCTCCCAATAGATCAGTGTTTCTCAACCTGGGGGTCGGGACCCCCATGGGGGTCGCGAGGGGGTGTCAGAGGGGGTCGCCAAAGACCATCAGAAAACATTGGTCATGGGGGTTCTGTGTGGAAAGTGTGGTCCAATTCTGTCAGTAAGGTTCAGAATGCTATTTTATTGCAGGTGAACTATAAATCCCAACAATTACAACTCCCAAATGGCAAGGCCTATTTTCTCCAAACTCTACCAGTGTTCACATTTGGGCATATTGAGTATTTGTGCCAACTTTGATCCAGATCCATAATTGCTTGAGTCCACAGTGTTCTCTGGATGTAGGTGAACTACAACTCCAAAAAACTCAAGGTCAATGTCCACCAGACCTTCCCAGTATTTTCTCATGGTCATGGGAATTCTGTGTGCCCAGTTTGATTCAATTCCATCATTGGTGGAGCTCAGAAGGCTCTTTGATTTTAGGTGAACTATAAATCCCAGCAACTCCAGCATTACCAAATGACAAAATCAATCACCCCCAACCTCACCAGTATTCAAATTTGGGCGTTTCGGGTATTTGTGCCAAATTTGGTCCAGTGACTGAAAATACATCCTGCATATCAGATATTTAGATTACCATTCATAAGAGTAGCAAAATCACAGTTGTGAAGTAGCGACGAAAATAATATTATGGTTGCGGGTCACCACAACATGAGGACCTGTACTAAGGGGTCATGGCATTAGGAAGGTTGAGAACCACTGCAATAGATGGACATCCACCCCCTGATTCAAACCTCAAGAGAAAGAGGTTCCACCAGGCTCTAAAGGCAGTTTAGATTCCACTGACTCTCAGGACATTCTTCCTCAGGTCCAAGTGGAATCTCCTTGGCTCCAATCTGAATCCGTGGCTCTTTGTTTCAGGAACAGCAGAAAACAAGGCTGACCTCCTCCTCAATGGGACCTCCTCTCCAATAGTTCAACAGGGCTCTCCTGTCTCCTTCTCTTGACCTTCTTTTCTCCAAGCTAAACATTCCCTGCAGCTTCCTGTGCTGCTCTTCAGAAGGATCCATGGCTTTCAACCCTTTGGCCATTTTGGTGGCCCTTCTCCAGACATCTTGTCCATTTCCTTCTTGATATCTGTTGCCCAACATTGGACTTAGGGTCATTATTCCTGGTGAGAAAGTCTGACCAAAGCAGAACCGAGTGCGATGATGACTTCCCTCAATCTTGACACTATGCTCATATTGATGCAGCCTAGAATGGCATTGCCTTCTTGAGCTGCTGCATCACATTTATGTTCAGGCTCATGTTGAGCTTGTGGTCCATGAAGATGTCTAGACCCCTTCCAAGCCATCCTATCTCTCTGCACTTCATTTTGTCTCCTGGGAAGAGCAAGGAATGACAAATATGAGATAAGTTCTTGTGGGTCTTTTCGGGCTATATGGCCATGTTCTAGAGGCATTTCTCCTGACGTTTCGCCTGCATCTATGGCAAGCATCCTCAGAGGTGAGGTCTGTTTGGTAACTCACCTCACCTCTGAGGATGCTTGCCATAGATGCAGGCAAAACGTCAGGAGAAATGCCTCTAGAACATGGCCATATAGCCCGAAAAGACCCACAAGAACTTAGTGATTCTGGCCATGAAAGCCTTCGACAATACAAATATGAGATAGTTTTGCAAGGGACAGTAGCTGAATGTGGAGATGGTAGCAGCTGTGCATGAACATTGGAAACCAATGCCCTCGCTGTGGGAGAAGATGCAGGTCAAGAAGAGGGCTCCACAGCCACCTATGAACCCACCCTCAGGACACAGAACTTGGAGGACCATCATCCTCGGTCTACGAGGGATCACCTAAGTAAGTAAGCATGAAGGTGGAGTGATGTTTCTGAGCTCAGGCCTGGAAGGTGGCATGGACACCATGCCGGAGAGGTTTCTCTCCCTGCTCAACTTCTCTTTCTTCCAAAATCCTCCTTTGGGATTTCATGACATGCCGCATCTTTTCTCCAAGGTTATTTTTCTGTTGTGCAGAACCGATTGACCCCCAGAAGTGTGCCTTCTTTCCCGCCTTGGCTTTGGGGGTTTGCCTGGTCCTCTTCCTCCTCCTGACCCCCCCCTCCCTGGGCATACAAAGGGCTTGACCACCCGCCCAGTGGTCAATTGTGTCTTGGGCGGATGGGGCAGGGAAGGCGGGTGGGAAGTGCGGCCACTTTTTTCTCGTCAGGCAGGAAGCAAGAAAGGAGTTCCTGGCTGGGCTGCTGCAGAGCCCCAGAAGAGCGGCCGGCCGGGAGACGTAGAGCAGAGCCATGGGGAACTTCCAGGGGGGGCTCTCCCTGTCCCCCAGCAGGAGCCTCTGCTCTCGACAGCGGGCCTCCACCTCCGAAGAAATGGACCTCAACAACAAGAGCAGGTCAGGAGGGGGCTTCATGCTTATGTGACAGGGAGGGGGGCCTGTCCATCTGTCTGTCCATCTTGAGAGGTGGACACCCGAAGGTCTTTGCAGTCCCCGGATGCTCTGTCCATTCGTCCATCTGTCTGTCCATCTTGAGAGGTGGACACCCGAAGGTCTTTGCAGTCCCCGGATGCTCTGTCCATTCGTCCATCTGTCTGTCTATCTTGAGAGGTGGGCACCAGAAGGTCTTTGCGGTCCCCGTCTGCATCACCTTGTAGGAAGGATTCTGGCAGTTGCAAAAAGCAGTTAGTGGAATGGAGACATGTCCTTGGAGGAAAGTCGGGTGACAAGAGGAAGAAGGGCAGCTCAGGGATTCTAAGGCTATTCCAGGCATGGGCCAACTTGGGCCCTCCAAGTGTTTTGGACTGCAACTCCCACAATTCCTAACAGCAATAATACTAAATGTGCACCGTCCACCATCTCACTGGGTTTTCCTTGTGCCGCCCCTGCAGTTGCCCGTCTGACCGCCACGTCGAACCCCCCAAATACTCCCGGATCAAGAACTGGGAGTCGGGCTCCATCATGTACGACACCCTCAGCGCCCAAGCCTTGCAGGTGAGAGAGCTTGGCCTTATTCAGCCGAGAAACAGGGCGGGATCATACACATTTCCATTAATAATAAATAATTGTTATGGGAAGACCCCCCTAGTGATCAACGAGCGTCAAGAGGTCTTTTGCAGGGAGATTTAAAAATATTGCATTTTCCAGCACTGGGAAAGTCGATTTCCAGGATTTTCTCCTGTGGGCTTCTAAATGTCAAGGAATGGGTTGCAAAGGGGGTAGGGGGAGAATACGTGAATATACCTATGTGAAAAGAGATCCTGTGGAAATGATAAAAGGGATCTCACTTTGAGATGTAAACGGGACGTGCATTCAGTAGGTACACTGAAAATAAATCACATAGCACTGAGTTGCTTGTCCCACAACTTTCCCTTGAGAAAGGCCTGCAGATACTCCATGCTGTTGGCATCTAGAAGGAGATATGGGCCCTCCACCTACATACTTTGGGGTCTGGAGAAAGAAGCAAAGCCTACGTGGGGATGGGGAGGAGGGACACACATCTCCCTGGCTTTGCAGGATGCTGGGAGGTCTCATGAAAGGCTGGCTTCTTTAGCCGCTTGATGAGGAGCCAAGTTGCTTGTCCCACCACTTTCCCTTGAGGAAGGCCTGCAGATACTCCATGCTGTTGGCATCTAGAAGGAGATATGGGCCCTCCACCTTCATACTTTGGGGTCTGGAGAAGAAAGCAAAGCCTACGTGGTGATGGGGAGGAGGGACACACACCTCCCTGGCTTTGCAGGATGCTGGGAGGTGACATGAAAGGCTGGCCCCTTGATGAGGAGCCAAGTTGCTTGGCCCACAACTTTCACTTGAGAAAGGCCTGCAGACGGTCCATGCTGTTGGCGTCCAGAAGAAGGAGATATGGGCCCTCCGCCTTCATAATTGGGGGTCTGGAGAAGAAAGCAAAGCCTATGTGGGGATGGGGAGGAGGGACATGCATCTCCCTGGCTTTGCAGGATGCTGGGAGGTGACATGAAAGGCTGGCCCCTTGATGAGGAGCCAAGTTGCTTGGCCCACAACTTTCACTTGAGAAAGGCCTGCAGACGGTCCATGCTGTTGGCGTCCAGAAGAAGGAGATATGGGCCCTCCGCCTTCATAATTGGGGGTCTGGAGAAGAAAGCAAAGCCTATGTGGTGATGGGGAGGAGGGACACACATCTCCCTGGCTTTGCAGGATGCTGGGAGGTGTCACGAAAGGCTGGCTTCTTTAGCCCCTTGATGAGGAGCCAAGTTGCTTGTCCCACCACTTTCCCTTGAGGAAGGCCTGCAGATGCTCCATGCTGTTGGCATCTAGAAGGACATATGGGCTCTCCGACTTCATACTTGGGGGTCTGGAGAAGAAAGCAAAGCCTACGTGGTGATGGGGAGGAGGGACACACACCTCCCTGGCTTTGCAGGATGCTGGGAGGTGACATGAAAGGCTGGCCCCTTGATGAGGAGCCAAGTTGCTTGACCCACAACTTTCACTTGAGAAAGGCCTGCAGACGGTCCATGCTGTTGGCATCTAGAAGGACATATGGGCCCTCCGACTTCATACTTGGGGGTCTGGAGAAGAAAGCAAAGCCTATGTGGTGATAGGGAGGAGGGACACACATCTCCCTGGCTTTGCAGGATGCTGGGAGGTGTCATGAAAGGCTGGCTTCTTTAGCAGCTTGATGAGGAGCCAAGTTGCTTGTCCCACCACTTTCTCTTGAGAAAGGCCTGCAGATGCTCCATGCTGTTGGCATCTAGAAGGAGATATGGGCCCTCCACCTTCATACCTTGGGGTCTGGAGAAGAAAGCAAAGCCTATGTGGTGATGGGGAGGAGGGACATGCATCTCCCTGGCTTTGCAGGATGCTGGGAGGTGTCACGAAAGGCTGACTTCTTTAGCCGCTTGATGAGGAGCCAAGTTGCTTGTCCCACCACTTTCCCTTGAGAAAGGCCTGCAGACGCTCCATGCTGTTGGCATCTAGAAGGAGATATGGGCCCTCCACCTACATACTTTGGGGTCTGGAGAAGAAAGCAAAGCCTAGTGGGGATGGGGAGGAGGGACACGCATCTCCCTGGCTTTGCAGGATGCTGGGAGGTGTTACAGAAGGGCTTCCATTAGCCTTGACTTTGGCCCCATCTGCATTGGCTGTTTAATGCAGTTCAAAGACAGCTTCAAACTGCAGCAGCAAGACAGTGAGTGGTCATGGAAGTGCTCAAAAGAAAGCCTTTGGTGCGCATCAACAATATTTGGGAAAGCCTGCTTGAAAAGCCAGGTTTTCACCTTTGTTCAAAAAGTCAAGAGGGAGGGGGCTGATCTTATATCCCTCGGCAGGGCGTTCCACAGTCGAGGGGCCACCACTGAGAAGGCCCTGTCTTTCATCCCTGCCAAACGCATCTGTGAGGAAGGCAGGACCCCAGAAGATCTTAATGTCCTAGATGGTTCATAAGGACACATACGTTCGGATACATAAGTTGGACCAAAACTAGAGCAAAATATTCTGCAGGATGACCTTCCCACAAAGACAAAGTTTTTTTTTGTCTCCAGGGACAAAAAAATCACGTTACATAGTGTTACCTATGTTATGATTTGCACAGGAAAGCTGCTTTGAACCATCTAGGATTGTTAAGATCGTCTGGGGAGGCCCTGCTCTCGACTCTGTCTGCGTCACAAATTCGTTTGGTGGGGACAAGAGACAGGGTCTTCTCAGTGGTGGCTCCTCAGCTATGGAGCGTCCTTCCTAAGGACATTAGATCAGCCCCCTACCTATCATCTGGAGAGGCCCTGCTCTCAACTCCGTCTGTATCACTCCTGACAGCCACTGCTTAAACATTTCCAGTCTGATGTATTGCCGAAGGTTTTCATGGCCAGAACCACGGGGTTGTTGCAGCTTTTTTGAGCTGTATGTCCATGTTCTAGAAGCATTCTCTCCTGATGTTTCGCCTGCATCTGTGGCAAACATCCGCGATCCCATCTCCATCTATGAACCATCTTCTGGGGAGGCCCTCCTTTCGCTCCCACCACCGTCACAAGCACGGTTGGTGGGGACGAGAGACAGGGCCTTCTCAGTGGTGGCCCCTCGACTATGGAACGCCCTTCCTAAGGACATTAGATCAGCCCCCTCCCTTTTGACTTTCCGGAAAAAAAGTCAAAACCTGGCGTTTGAAAAGGCAGTGTAACAGACATAGGAATGTGGAACAATTGGACTATGAGGTCGGATGACGTTTTTATCTAGGAGACGAAATGATTTGCTTGTTGGGGTTCAGCCTGAGTTTGAACTTGAACCTGATTCTCTGTGTGTTCCTCCTGATGCTAATGAAAGTATATTTACTGATGCTAATGGAAATGTACCTTTTGATGCCAATGCTCCTGAAATTAGTGAGGAAGAAACTGCTGTAGGTTTGGAAAATGCCAATGTTCCTGAAATTAGTGAGGAGGGAACTTCTGTAGATTTGGAAAATGAAAGTACCAGTGTTCATGAGGATGTTTCAGAGGGAGACCTTGAACTTTCACTCCCTTCTGCACCTGGTAACTGTAATGACAACAGAAGGAGCCAAATTTGGCAAGACAGAAGTAAATCACTCAGCTTGCGAAGGTCTTCCTGATTAAAAGAAATACAAACATTAGCTTCAAAACAGAAGGGCGGTTCACGGAACCGATTCTTGAGTTTTAATTGCAATACGCCGAGCTGATTCCCTCAGTTCAGGCATCGTTTCAGAATTGATGAAGACCTTGGCAGTTCTCCCGGTTCCCTGGCCATAGTCTAGGAAGATTTCTAGGATATCAAGTACGGTTAGTGGATTGCTAACAGGTTCCAGTATTTCACAGTGAGGCTTTTGGTTTTGCTTTGTCCATTCAAATTCATGTTTGCTGATTTTGCTGTGGCTTTTGACTTGCATTTTTCCATTTTTCTTCAATAAAAAAGGATTGTTTTTCACAGCCAAGTGAGGGCCTCGTTCCCTGCTCTGGATTGCAACATTGCTTTTATTAATTTGTTATGGTCTTAATCGATACGTTAATGTTTTTAAATGTTTGTATGATGTTGTTGGCATTGAGTTGTTGCCTTGTGAACCGCCTCGAGTCGCTTTGGGGGCTGAGAAGGGCGGTATAGAAATTTATTATTTATTTATGTATTTACTTTGCTTCTATACGGCTGTATCTCAAGCCCGAAGGCGACTCACAGCGGTTCACAAACAGTAAAAACAGTAGAAACAGCAGTGGTTCCATACAACATACAACAATTGACTTCACACATTATCCATAAATTACCAATAAGCAATTACGATGCACAATTATTACAAAAAACCACCATACCCGATCTTCTCGTCATCCAAGCGTAGTCCAGGTTCGTCGTCCATTGTTCCATTCCTATGTTCCATTACCAGATTGCACTACATTACTCAAACGCCTGCACAAACATCCAGGTCTTCACCTTTTTGCGGAATACCATTAGAGATGGTGCTAGTCTAATGTCCGTAGGAAGGGCGTTCCACAGCCGAGGAGCCACCACCGAGAAGGCCCTCTCTCTCGTCCCCGCCAGCCGAGCTTGAGAAGCAGGCAGAATCGAGAGCAGGGTCTCCCCGGAAGATCTCAAAGTCCTGGTGGGTTCATAGGCAGAGATGCGGTCGGATAGGTAGCTTGGGCCGGAACCGTTTAGGGCTTTAAAGGCCAACGCCAGCCCGGTAGCAGATCGGTAGCCAGTGGAGTTGGCGCAACAGGGGGTGGTATGCTCCCTGCACTCCACTCCTGTTAAAATCATGGCTGCCGAGCGTTGGACTAGTTGGAGCTTCCGAGCAGTCTTCAAGGGCAACCCCACGTAGAGAGCGTTGCAGTAGTCTAAACGGGATGTAACCAGAGTGTGGACTACCGTGGCCAAGTCAGACTTCCCAAGGTACGGGCGCAGCTGGCGCACAAGCTTTAGCTGTGCAAATGCTCCCCTGGTCACCGTCGAGACTTGGGGCTCCAGGCTCAGCGATGAGCAAATGGAGCAAATAAATAAACAAACACATTTGGAACTGCATTAAACGGTCGGTGTAGATGGGGCCTTTGATTTGGGGGTGTTCATGGGTGTTTCCTGGTGGGAAAGTGGGGAGGGGGTGCCTGTGGGTCAGCCCAGGCCTCTCCTCTCCTGGGGATGAGACCCCCACCCGGACCCCCTGCTCTCTGCCTCCTCTTCCCTGGACATCAGGAGGTGCCCTGCAACGAGAGGCGCTGCCTGGCCTCCCTCATGTTCCCGCGCCAGCTCTGCTCCGCTCCGGAAGGACCCCGCGGAAAGGAGGAGCTCCTGCCCTTGGCCCGGGACTTCCTCCACCTCTACTACAGCTCCATGAAGCGGTGAGTGACCATCACGACCATTCCTTTATGGGGCTAGGGGGGATCCCTAGGGTGGTGTATCTCAACCTTCCCAATGCCACAGCCCCTTATCTGGAATACTGTGTCCAATTCTGGGCACCACAATTCAAGAGAGATATTGACAAGTTGGAATGTGTCTAGAGGAGGGCGACTCAAATGATCAAGGGTCTGGAGAACAAGCCCTATGAGGAGTGGCTTAGGGAACTGGGCATGTTTAGCCTGAAGAAGAGAAGGCTGAGAGGAGACATGATAGCCATGTATAAATATGTGAGAGGAAGCCACAGGGAGGAGGGAGCAGATCAAGGGTCTGGGGAACAAGCCCTATGAGGAGCGGCTTAAGGAGCTGGGCATGTTTAGCTGAAGAAGAGAAGGCTGAGAGGAGATATGATAGCCATGTATAAATATGTGAGAGGAAGCCACAGGGAGGAGGAGGGAGCAAGCTTGTTTTCTGCTTCCTTGGAGACTAGGACGCGGAACAATGGCTTCAAACTACAAGAGAGGAGATTCCATCTGAACATGAGGAAGAACTTCCTGACTGTGAGAGCCGTTCAGCAGTGGAACTCTCTGCCCCGGAGTGTGGTGGAGGCTCCTTCTTTGGAAGCTTTTAAGCAGAGGCTGGATGGCCATTTGTCAGGGGTGATTTGAATGCAATATTCCTGCTTCTTGGCAGAATGGGGTTGGACTGGATGGCCCAGGAGGTCTCTTCCAACTCTTTGATTCTAGGATTCTATGATTCTATTCTATGATTAATACAGTTCCTCATGTGGTGGTGACCCCCAACCATCACATTATTTTGGTTGCTGTATTGTTGAAGGCTAGAATCACTGGGTTGTTGTAGGTTTTTCGTGCTATATGGCCATGTTCTAGAAGCATTCCCTCCTGACATTTTGCCTGCATCTATGGCAAGCATCCTCAGAGGTTAGGAGGTCTAACAACCTCTAAGGATGCCTGCCACAGATGCAGGTGAAACATCAGGAGAGAATGCTTCTAGAATATGGCCACATAGCCTGAAAAACCTACAACAACCCAGTATTTTTGTTGCTACTTCATAACTGTGATTTTGCTGCTTTTATGAATTCCAGTGCAAGTATCTGATATGCAGGATGCGTTTTCATTCACTGGACCAAATTTGGCAGAAATACCCCACATGCCCCAATTTGAATACTGGTGGGGTTGTGGGGGGAGGGCTGTACTTGCTGGGATTTATAGTTCACCTACAGTTAAAGCGCATTCTGAGCTCCACCAATGATGTAATTGGACCAAATTTGGCGTACAGAACTCCCATGACCAACAGAAAACACTGGAAGGGTTTGGTGGGCATTGACCTTGAGTTTTGGAGTTGTAGTTCACCCAAATCCAGAGAGCCCTGTGGACTCAAACAATGATGTATCTGGACCAAACTTGGTATAGATACTCAATATGCCCAAATGGCACAAATACCCAATACTTCCCAGTTTGAATACTTGTGGAGTTTGGGGGAAATAGACCTTGATATTTGGGAGTTGTGGTTGCTGGGATTTAAGGTTCACCTACTATAAAAGAGCATTCTGAACTCCACCAAGGATGGAATTGAACCAAACTTGACACACAGAATTCACATGACCAACAGTAAACACTGGAAGGGTTTGGTGGGCATTGACCTTGAGTTTTGGAGTTGTAGTTCACCTACATCCAAAGAGCCCTATGGACTCAAACAATAATGGATCTGGACCAAACTTGGCACGAATGCTCAAGATGCCCAAATGTGAACACTGGCAGAGCTTTGGGGAAATAGACCTTGATATTTGGGAGTTGTGGTTGCTGGGATTTATAGTTCACCTACAATCAAAGAGCATTCTGAACTCCACCAAGGATAGAATTGAACCAAACCTGGCACACAGAATTCAAATGGCCAACAGAAAACAATGGAAGGGTTTGGTGGGCATTGAACTTGAGTTTGGGAGTTGTAGTTCACCTACATTCAAAGAGCCCTGTGGACTCAAGCAATGATGTATCTGGACCAAACTTGGCATAGATACTCAATATGCCAAAATGGCACACAAATACCCGATATGCCCCAATTTGAATACTGGTGGAGTTTGGGGAAAATAGACTTTGACATTTGGTAGTTGTAGTTATTGGGATTTATAGTTCACCTACTATCAAAGAGCATTCTGAACTCCACCAAAGATAGAATTGAACCAAACTTGACACACAGAATTCACATGACCAACAGAAAACACTGGAAGGGTTTGGTGGGTATTGACCTTGAGTTTGGGAGTTGTAGTTCATCTACATCCAAAGAGCCCTGTGGACTCAAACAATGATGTATCTGGACCAAACTTGGCATAGATACTCAATATGCCAAAATGGCACAAATACCTGATATGCCCCAATTTGAATACTGGTGGACTTTGGGGGAAATAGACTTTGACATTTGGGAGTTGTAGTTATTGGGATTTATAGTTCACCTACTATCAAAGAGCATTCTGAACTCCACCAAGGATGGAATTGAACCATACTTGGCACACAGAACTTTCATGACCAACAGAAAATACACTACTGGAAGGGTTTGGTGGGCATTGAACTTGAGTTTTGGAGTTGTAGTTCACCTACATCCAGAGAGCACTGTGGGCTCAAACAATGATGGATCTGGACCAAACAATGATGGATCTGGACCAAACTTGGCACAGATACTCAATATGCCCAAATGGCACAAATACCCAGTACTCTTCAATTTGAATACTGATGGGGTTGGGGGCAGAGTGATTGTATCATTTGGGAGTTGTAGTTGCTGGGATTTATAGTTCATCTACAATCAAAGAGCATTCTGAGCTCCACCAACGATGGAATTGAACCAAACTTGACACACAGAATTCACACAACCAACAGAAAACACTGGAAGGGTTTGGTGGGCATTGACCTTGAGTTTGGGAGTTGTAGTTCACCTACACCCAAAGAGCACTGTAGACTCACCAATTAAAGAATTGGGCCAAACTTTCCACACAGAACCCCTGTGACCAACAGAAGATATTGTGTTTTCTGATGGTCTTTGGCAATCCCTCTGACACCCCCTCGCAACCCACCCAGGGGTCCCGACCCCCAGGTTGAGAATCACTGCTCTAGGGCACGTCTACACTGCAGAATGAATGCAGTTGGGTCTTGCTTGAAGCCCCAGGGCTCAATGCTGCGGGATTCTGGCCTAATGGGGTCTTTCGCCTCCTCTGCTGAAGAGAGATCGTTCCTTCCCAAACTTTGACTCCTGGGATCTCATCGCACTAAGCCGTGGCAATTCAAGTTGTGCCAAACTGCATTCAACCCACAGTGCAGATGCACCCACGATGGGTTACTTTTATGCTCTCTAAGTATTTCATTGGATCTTTGTCAGGCCTTGCGACTTGGTTTTGCAGCAGGAAACAATGATGGACACAATTGGGATGGACGTGGTGGAGAAAATAGAAATGGAGCATCCTTGCGTGTTTCAGTGGCTTTTAAGCACTTTTGAGTCTTGGGTATATATAAATAAAGCAGCGATTGAAGTGGAACAGATGATGATGGTGATGGTGATGATGGTGATAGTGATGATGATGGTGATGATAATGGTGATAATGATAGTGATGATGATAATGATGGTGATGATGATGATGATGGTGGTGATGGTGATGATGATGTGATGATGATGGTGATGGTGATGGTGATAGTGATAGTGATGATGATAATGATGATGGTGATGATGATGATGGTGGTGGTGATGGTGATGATGATGTGACGATGGTGGTGATGATGATGATGATGGTGGTGATGGTGATGATGATGTGATGATGATGATGATGATGGTGATGGTGATGGTGATAGTGATAGTGATGATGATAATGATGATGGTGATGATGATGATGGTGATGGTGGTGA
The DNA here is from genome assembly GCF_037176765.1 of Anolis sagrei. Taxonomy (NCBI): domain Eukaryota; kingdom Metazoa; phylum Chordata; class Lepidosauria; order Squamata; family Anolidae; genus Anolis; species Anolis sagrei. The sequence goes on along the minus strand of NC_090026.1, from coordinate 133,473,823 downwards.
TGATGATGATCGTGATGATGATTGTGATGGTGATAGTGATGGTGATGATGATAATGATGGTGATGATGATGATGATGATAATGATGGTGATAATGGTAATGGAGATGGTGATAGTGATGATGATGGTGATGATGATGGTGATGATAATGGTGATGGTGATGATGGTGATAATGATGGTTATGGTGATGATGATGATGATAATGATGGTGATGATGATGATGATGGTGGTGATGGTGATGATGATGTGATGATGATGGTGATGGTGATGGTGATAGTGATAGTGATGATGATAATGATGATGGTGATGATGATGGTGGTGGTGATGGTGATGATGATGTGATGATGATGGTGATGGTGATGGTGATAGTGATAGTGATGATGATAATGATGATGGTGATGATGATGATGGTGGTGGTGATGGTGATGATGATGTGACGATGGTGGTGATGATGATGATGATGGTGGTGATGGTGATGATGATGTGATGGTGATGATGATGATGGTGATGGTGATGGTGATAGTGATAGTGATGATGATAATGATGATGGTGATGATGATGATGGTGGTGGTGATGGTGATGATGATGTGACGATGGTGGTGATGATGATGATGATGGTGGTGATGGTGATGATGATGTGATGGTGATGATGATGATGGTGATGGTGATGGTGATAGTGATAGTGATGATGATAATGATGATGGTGATGATGATGATGGTGATGGTGGTGATGATGATGATCGTGATGATGATTGTGATGGTGATAGTGATGGTGATGATGATGATGATGATAATGATGGTGATAATGGTAATGGAGATGGTGATAGTGATGATGATGGTGATGATAATGGTGATGGTGATGATGGTGATAATGATGGTTATGGTGATGATGATGATGATAATGATGGTGATGATGATGGTGGTGATGATGATGATGGTCATGGTGATGATAATGATGATGACGATGATGATGATGCAATCTCCATGGTTGAGTATGTGGAGTGAGATAGGAAGGAGGGATTGGTCTCCAGGCCCACCAAAGTTTCCCAGTTTGCCATAGAAAGGATCCCAGCTTTGGGGATGGACCGACAGTAGTCAGTCATCGATCGAAATGGGAAACAGGAGTCAGGAAGGCAGATGATGGTGAAGGCATGGAAAGGTGACAAGGAAGGGAGCAGGTGCAAAGGCACGTCTCTTGCTACTATGAGCTCCTTCATGCCTCTGTGGTCCTGTCAGCAGAGATGCTCAGGTTGTACCTCGTTGCCACCTGGAACCATGGGGTCTCCTTCTCCATTGAACAAGCAGGGTCAGACTACATTGCGTCAACAGTGTAGATGCCTCCAAAGGGGGATCAAAGTGCATCAATTCAGCAGTGTAGATGCTCTCCCAGTGGGAGCAGGAGGATCTCACAGAAAAGAAAGAGATGTCATTTGCACAGATTTCCTTTTGGGAGCTCAGGCTCTGGAAGCCCCCCTCACCCCCCCCCCGGTTCGGCCCACCGCTTTTTGCCCTTCCTTGAGTTCCAACCCTGTTATCAAAGGGCCTTTCCTTTCCGAGCCGTCCCTTCCTGCCCGCTCTGATGTCATGCGCAATCTTTCCTTGCGCCTCCTCCCTTTGCCAAAACATTCCCTGGGCTCCAGGAACCCTTATCTCCCCATGCATGGAAAACATGCGCAGGGAGGCCCTTCCAGGCGCAAAGGATGGCCGGCCCACACCTCTGGAGTTCACCCCCCCCCCCGGCCCCTCCGAATCCTCAGGGTTTGTGCAAGTTCTGGCAGAATCACAGATTGGGAAGGGGTCCCTAAAGGTCATCCAGTCCAACCCCCTTCTTTCTGCCAGGCAGGAAGGCACAATCCAATCCCTCCTGACAGATGGTAATCGGGTCTCTATTTCAAACCCTCTGGAGAAGGTGACTCAATTAGTTTGGAATTGTTTAAGCAGAGGCCGGATGGCCATCTGTCGGGAGGGTTTGCATTGTGCATTCCTGCATAGCAGAAAAGGGGTTGGACTGGATGGTCCCTTCCAGGATAATGATCACCAGGATAATGATCACCAGTGGAGTCTTCTCTGGAGTTCTTTAAGCAACATCCGGCTGGCCATTTGTCGGGAGGGTTTGCATTGTGCATTCCTGCTTAGAGAAGTGGGTTGGACTGGATGGTCCTTGGGGGTCCCTTCCAACTCTAGTGGGATATCAGTCACCAAGGAGTCTAGTGAAGTCCTTCTCTGGAGGTCTTTAAGCAGAATCCAGCTGGCCATCTGTCGGGAGGGTTTGCATTGTGCATTCCTGCTTAGAGAAGTGGGTTGGACTGGATGGTCCTTGGGGGTTCCTTCCAACTCTAGTGGGATATCGATCACCAAGGAGTCTAGTGGAGTCCTTCTCTGGAGATCTTTAAGCAGAATCCAGCTGGCCATCTGCTGGGAAGGTTTGCATTGTGCATTCCTGCATAGCAGAAGGGGGTTGGACTGGATGGTCCTTGGGGGTTCCTTCCAACTCTAGTGGGATATCGATCGCCAAGGAGTCTACTGGAGTCTTTAAGCAGAATCTGGCTGGCCATCTGTCGGGAGTGCTTTGATTGTGCCTTCCTGCCAAATTGGGTTGGACTGGATGGCCTTTGGGGATCTCTTCCAATTCTAATACAATACAGGCTACCGGGGAGATCAGTGGGGTCTCCTTCCTTCTCTGGGGGACCTTAAGAATAGACTGATAGGCATCTGTCGGGAGTGCTTGGATTGTGCATTCCTCCATAGCAGAAGGAGTTGGGCTAGAGGGCCTCTGGGGTCTGTGGGATTCTATGCTTGGACGTGGTTGGTGGGGAGTATTTCCTCCGTTGCAGGAAGCCGTGCCTTTTGAGCCATTTCAAAGGCATCCGCTTTCAGTGGGACCTCTGGGCCTCTGCCGGCAAGATCAAATGTCCCTCATTGTGCGAGGCTGACCTGCAGCCAGGCAGGTTGCACACAGGCCCACGGATTTTCCAGGACACGTCCCGGTGGACTTTTAATTAGCCGCTAATGGCGTAACTGTGAAACGGATCCTCTGACATCTTTGCTCCTAGCTGTGTTCTCTGCAAGGTTCTCCTCAGCCCATTTGGGGGTTCTGGAGTGCCACTTTGCACCCTTTCTGGATCCACCCAAATGCCCCAAGGGCTTGGTGTGCATGCCTTGCTTTCCTGTAAGAGTGTTTTCAATGGGTTGTGAGAAGACTGAGGCAAAGAAGGCATTAAGTAGTTCTGCCTTTTCTGCTTTAGCCTTGCGGACCTTTTCCCTGCAGGCGTTGGCTATTTGTTTGAATTCTTCTTTGGTGATTTCTCCCTTTTTCCACTTCTTGTTCATGTCTCTTTTGTGTCTTAGCATAGTTAGAAGTTCTTTGGACATCCATTCTGGCTTCTTTGTCTCCCAAGACCTGTGGCATCGCTGTAGAAAACATCTGGGCTTGCAGTTTGCAAGGCAGAGCAAGCACCTCTGGCTCTACAGGCAATGCATCTGGGTGGAAACCATAGAATCCTTGGGTGGGAAGGGCTCCCCAGAGGTCATCCAGTCCAGCCCCATTCTACTGGTCAGGAAGACCCAATCAAAGTTCTCCTGAAAGATAGCCTCTGCTTTAAAACTTCCAGAGAAGGAAGAGGCTCCGCCAGATTCCTCCGTCAAACAGCTCTGACCATCAGGATGATAGTTAGGAGATTCCACCTGAACATGAGGAAGAACTTCCTGGCTGTGAGAGCTGTTCAGCAGTGGAACTCTCTGCCCTGGAGTGTGGTGGGCCTGTAGCTTAGTACGCCTCAGTTTAGTTGCTTTCAGTATGAAGAGGCCTCAGACTGTGAGAAGGCCTCAGTATTTAGTCACCCTCAGAGGAGGGCGACTAAAATGATGAAGAGTCTGGAGAGCAAGCCCTATGAGGAGCGGCTTAAGGAGCTGGGCAAGTTTAGCCTGAAGAAGAGAAGGCTGAGAGGAGACATGATAGCCATGTATAAGTATGTGAGAGGAAGTCACAGGGAGGAGGGAGTGAACTTGTTTTCTGCTGCCCTGGAGACTAGGGTGCAATGGAACAAAGCCTTCAAACTTCAAGAAAGGAGATTCTATCTGAACATGAGGAAGAACTTCCTATCTGTGAGAGCCGTTCAGCAGTGGAACTCTCTGTGGTGGAGGCTCCTTCTTTGGAGGCTTTGAAACAGGGGCTGGATGGGTATCTGTCGGGGGTGCTTTGAATGCAATGTTCCTGCTTCTTGGCAGAATGGGGTTGGACTGGATGATGGCCCAGGAGGTCTCTTCCCACTCTTGGATTCTATCCTATGCAAGAGATCTTCCCACGCTCTTCTCCTTTTCTCCACCTTGAGATTGGGTTCTGCTGTTCTAGAAAGGAGAGCACAAAGGCGCAAAGGATTCAAATGGCAGGGGGAAAATTCCTCAGAAACATGAGGAAGAACTTCCTAATGGGAAGACATAGATGTTCAGCAGCGGAATATGCTTCTGCTGCCTGGGGATCCACTAGGGCAGGAATGGGCCTTCCTCTCTCTCGCCATCCTGTCCTTCCTTCCCTCTCTCTCGCCTTCTTCCCTCCTTCCCTTGCCTCCCTCTTTCTCACCCCCAAGGGCGAGGTATAAATGTAGGAAATAAAAAGAAATCTCCCTTTCTCCTTCTTTCCCTATCACCCTTTTGCCTTTCCCTCCCCTTTCCTCTCTCCTTCCCTTTCTCCCTCTTTCTCCTTCCTTCCGTCCATCCATGTTGTCTTTCCTTCCTTCTCTTCCCTCCCTCCTTCTTCCTCCTTCCATTTCCTCCCACCCTTTTGTCTTTCCTTCAATGCTTCTCTTTCTTTTCTCCTTCCCTTCCTTACTCCCATCCTTCTCTTCCTCCCTTCCTTCTTTTTCCTTCCTCCTTCACTTCCTTCCATCCTTTCCTTCCACCCTTTTGTACTTCCTGCTCTTTCCTTCCTCCTTACCTCCCTCTCTCCCTTCCCTCCCTCTTTCTCCTTCCATCCTTCCCCTCCACTCTTCCTTCCTTCCTTCTTTTTCCTTCCTCCTTCACTTCCTTCCATCTTTTCCTTCCACCCTTTCATCCTTCCTTCTCTTTCCTCCTTCCCTGATTCTCCTTTTATCCTTCCCTTCCACTCTTCCTTCCTTCCTTCCTGCCTGCCTGCTCTCTTTCTTCCTCCTTCCTCCCTCTTTCTCCTGCCCTCCTTCTCTTCCTTTTGTCCTTCCCTCCTTCCCTCCTTCCCTTCTTTTTCCTTCCTCCTTAACTTCCTTCCATATTTGCCTACCACCCTTTCATCCTTCCTTCTCTTTCCTCCCTCCCTCATTCTCCCGCCATCCTCCCCTTTCACTCTTCCTTCCTTCCTTCTCTCTTTCCTTCCTCCTTACCTCCCTCCCTTCCTTACCTCTCTCTTTCTCCTGCCATCCTTCTCTTCCTCTCTTTTATCCTTCCTTCCCTCCCTCCTTCTGTTCCTTCCTTCCTTCTCCAGGAAACCAGCCCTCTTAGTAGGGAGTGCAAGCATGCAGTCCCCAAGCTAGAAAGTTTGCCCTTGCCTGCACTAGAGTCTCCTTCCTTTTCTGGAGGCTTTTAAGCAGAGGCTGGAAGCATGTCTGTTAGGAGGGCTTGGACTGTGTCTTTTTGCACTGCAAAAAGGGGTTGAATTATGTGGCTCCAATGCTAGGATCTTGTAGTTCTATGACTTCCCGGTCAGATAAGATGCTGCTACTGCTTGCTTGCTAGTCAGGACGCTGTCTTCCTCCGTGGTGGTCCTTCTGCTGGGTGGTGGAGGTCCAAGGAAGGCCAGAAGTTGGCCAGTGGTCTAGCCCTGTGACTTGGGGTCTTCTGTTTCTCCTCAGGGCTGAGTCCCATGCCCACACACAGCGCCTGCAAGAGGTGGAGCAGCAGATTGCGGAGACGGGGACCTACCAACTCCTGGAGGCTGAGCTCATCTTCGGGGCCAAGCATGCCTGGCGCAACGCAGCCCGCTGCATGGGGCGCATCCAGTGGAACAAGCTGCAGGTGCGGACGGGAGGCGGAGGCCCAGCACCCTCAGGACGCAACTGACCAAGCGGAGGGTGCGGGGAGCAAGCATGTTGTGCCTGGAGGCGGGCAGAAGTGGAAGCACTCCTTACTTGGATGCCTTCAGACCAATGCCCAGCACTTCCAGATCTATAGGCAGAACACATGCGCGTGGTCACTCCTCCAGCCACTCTTGTTGCCCGGCATCTCTTTCCAAGAGCAAGAGCTTTAGATTCTTGGCCTCCAAAAGATCTTTTCCTCGTTGTCCCTGCTTCCAGCATCCTCCAAGGCTTGCTATTTGGAAAGAGAGTGACCACTTCCAGATCTATAGGCAGAACTCGTGCGTGTGGTCACTCCTCCAGCCATTCTTGTTGCCCGGCATCTCTTTCCAAGAGCAAGAGCTCAAGATTCTTGGTCTCCAAAAGATCTTTTCCTTGCTGTCCCTGCTTCCAACATCCTCCAAGGCTTGCTATTTGGAAAGAGAGTGACCACTTCCAGATCTATAGGCAGAACTCATGCATGTGGTCACTCCTCTGGCCACTCTTGTTGCCCGGCATCTCTTTCCAAGAGCAAGAGCTCTAGATTCTTGGTCTCCAAAAGATCTTTTCCTCGTTGTCCCTGCTTCCAACATCTTCCAGGGCTTGCTATTTGGAAAGAGAGTGACCACTTCCAGATCTATAGGCAGAACTCGTGCGTATGGTCACTCCTCCAGCCATTCTTGTTGCCCGGCATCTCTTTCGAAGAGCAAGAGCTCTAGATTCTTGGCCTCCAAAAGATCTTTTCCTTGTTGTCCCTGCTTCCAACATCCTCCAAGGCTTGCTATTTGAAAAGAGAGTGACCACTTGGCATCTTCTTTGCTTGTGGACAGACTCTCCAGCGTCACAGTGCTTCAGAGATGCCTCTTTCTTGGGGGTCTTCCTCCCCAATTCTCCCCACCCTGTATCCCTTGCTCATCCAGCTGGCCTTCTGGGCCCACCTGCCATTTTCCCATCCCATCTCTGGCATTTAGTCTCTTGCATGAGGGTTTTGTCTGGACAAATGGACCTCCGCTTTGTCCCCAAGCAGGGCATGAAAGGGGCTACTTGAGGGCATGAGGCCACAGAGAAGAGCTTGGGATCCCTCCTTGTTGTTGTCCTTTGGTCCTTCACCTTGCTCTCTTGCAGGTTTTCGATGCCCGGGACTGCACCAGCGCCCAGGAGATGTTCACCTCCGTCTGCACCCACATCAACTACGCCACCAACCGTGGCAACCTGCGGTGAGTGGATGGCCCTGCTTCTCTGCTTTTGTGGGATGCCCCATTGATGGCCATGCTGTGGCCTGACCTCTGGTTGGTGCTTCCCCCTCCCTTCCCCAGGTCAGCCATCACCATCTTCCCGCAGCGCATGGCAGGACGAGGGGACTTCCGCATCTGGAACCAGCAGCTGATCCGCTACGCGGGGTACAAGCAGCAAGACGGCAGCATCCTGGGAGACCCGGCCACCATTGAGCTCACCGAGGTGAGGGTCAGCGCCCCTCTCACTTGCTGCCAAGCGCCAGATAAGGATGCTGAGAAGTATCAGGGGAGCTGAGGGATGATTTATTGTTGCCACCAATTTGAAAGGAACCAGTATTCAGGAGATTTTACCCCAGTTCCCAATTTTAAAAAGACTTAGCCGATTTGCAATGGAGGTTGCCGATTAGGAACCAAATTTACCATCAAGTTAGGAGGGAGGCTGTTCAATTGCACCTCCTCCTTTATTAAGAAAGTAATAACTTAGTAGTAATTACACTGTATATACTGTAGCGTGACTGGAGAGAAGAATGTAGATTTATTTGGTTACTTTTCCCTGCGTTTCTGCCACCACGTGAGGTAAGTTGTAATATTGTGAGAAATGGCACTTTGGACACAGAATAGACGGAGCTGAGGCAATCTTCAAATAAAAGTTAACAATTTTATTAAGTACACAGCGTGTGGTTGCAAGACATAACTTTTCCTTGTTGCACTTGGAATAATACTTGTAACTTTAACAGTTCATTCTTTCAAGTAACACAGTCTCTTTCTGACGTAGAGCACTTGTTTCAGACAAAGTTTCCATACAGGGATGTTTCCCTTGTTTAATCCTCCCTAGATCAAATACTAAGTAACCTATTCTTTAGCCTCTCCTTAGACTAAAAGAATACCAGCTATGTTTCACCATTCGGCTGCACTAGCCTGAGAAACTTCCAATAGTCAAACCCAGCTTTTCAAAGCCTCAAAGTTTTGCTTCACAAGTCACTCTGCCACCTTTCTTTTCCTTCTCTCCTAACTCCTCACTTCTCTGAACCTAACTCCTGAGTGCTCACTCCTCTAAACCTAAACCCTAACTGATTTTTAACTGTCATTTTTTCAAACTCTCCCCTCTAAGTTCCTCCCACTTCCCTCTCTCCTGCATCGGTCTCCATGGCAACGCACACGGAGGACTCTTCTGACTTAGACCACTCCAGCATTACTGCAGCCAATCTAAACACAAATACAGTTAAAATCATACAATTTATAATCAACTCCTGTACAGATGTCACACCTGCCCATTGGAGGGCTCAGTCAGGACCCAGGACAGCGGTCACTGAGTGGCCAGTTTGGGAAAGAGACAGGAACACCTCCACACCTTTCCTGCATTGCACACTCTTATGCGTATTGCACGCATAAGCATTACCAACCTCTTGCTCTCAGTGCACAATGGGCTTCAGGGAGATCACATCTACACTGACCATTTAATGCAGTTTTAAACTGGTATTTCAGGAAATGGTTTCGCTGTGCAGATGATAACACAGGTAACCCCAGAACCAGGTGGGGATGACACAAACCACAGAACACTCATGAGAGGGATTAAGGGCTTTGTTTTGCATGCTTTCGTGCCTGTTTATTGTCTGGGCCTCACAGTTTGAAACCGGTTTCGAACTGCATTAAATGGTCAATGTAGATGGGACCCAAAGTCAGCATCCTATTCTTAGGTCCTGCAGAACAAAACCTCTTCAGCCAGGAATGTAGGCTTGTCCTGCTTTGAGAGGAAGAAAATACACAAGGCTTTTCTCTTGTGAAAGTTTCTTGCTGTTTTGCTTTGCCATGAGTTATTTATTGTTGTATTGTTATTGTTGTGTTTTTGTTTCTGATGTACTTCGGCTCGGCCTCTTGTAAGCCGCACCGAGTCCTGCGGTATTACAGTGTACACATATATGGCAAACATTCAATGCCCATTTTTGACATACAAACATTTACCGACATACACAGAGGCTATTTAACTTTTTCTGGCCGCCAGGGGAGCTGTCGCTTTCCTCGTCCATCTGCGACGCTGATGAAGCACTTCCGCATTCCCCGCATGCTTCCCCGCTGGAATGCTTTGCTGGAGTCTTCTTTATGGCCTCATAAATCAGTTAATTTAGCTTCCCCACACTTTTAAGGTGGTACCTTATTTTCCTACTTGACAGATGCAACTGTCTTTCGGGTTGCAAAGGTCGACAACAGGCTACACACAATTGGTTGGAAACCCACTCCAACCCGGGCTGGCTTCGAACTCATGACCTTTTGGTCAAAGTGATCTTAATGCAGCTTATTTATTTGTCGTGTCAGAACAACCAGTCAAATTATATTACATTTCTAACAGAACAAAGCAAACAAGCAAATTACAAAATGTGTGAGTCTGGTAGCTAATTAAATGTCCTTTGACCAGTATCTAGCCACTTGGAGTGCTTCTGGTGTTCCTGCAAGAAGGTCCTTCATTGTGCATGTAGCAGGGCTCAGGTTGCATTGCAGCAGGTGGTCAGTGGTTTGCTCCTCTCCACACTTGCATGTCATGGACTCCACTTTGTGGCCCCATTTCTGAAGGTTGGCTCTGCATCTCGTGGTGCCAGAGCACAGTCTGTTCAGCGCCTTCCAAGTCGCCCCGTCTTCTGTGTGCCCAGGGGGGAGTCTCTCATCTGGTATCACCCATGGATTGAGGTGCTGGGTTTGGGCCTGCCACTTTTGGACTCTCGCTTGCTGGGGTGTTCCAGCGAGTGTCTCTGTAGATCTAAGAAAACTATGTCTTGATTTAAGTCATTGACGTGCTGGCTGATACCCAAACAGGGGGTGAGCTGGAGATGTCTCTGCCTTGGTCCTTTCACTAATGGCTGCCACTTCCCGGCGGATGTCAGGTGATGCAAAACCGGCTAAGCAGTGTAATTTCTCCAGTGGTGTAGGGCGCAGACACCCTGTGATAATGCGGCATATCTCATTAAGAGCCACATCCACTGTTTTAACGTGGTGAGATGTGTTCCACACTGGGCATGCGTACTCAGCAGTAGAGTAGCACAGCACAAGGGCAGATGTCTTCACTGTATCTGGTTGTGATCCCCAGGTTGTGCCAGTCCGCTTTCGTATGATATTGTTTCTAGCGCCCACTTTTTGCTTGATGTTCAGGCAGTGCTTCTTGTAGGTCAGAGCACGGTTCAGAGTGACTCCCAGGTATTTGGGTGTGCTGCAATGCTCCAGTGGGATTCCTTCCCAGTGGGATTCCTTCCTTAATGCAGCTGACACCCAGCCAGCTGCGCCACAATCCCGGTATAAAGTTTTTTATTATTATTATTAGAGTGGAAGGAGGTGATGTTTCCATGACATGACCAAGGCAGGAAAAGACCGTGTAATGGTGTAATGCTCAGCCTCTTTTGACAAATGGGAAGAGCACACAAAGTATGTGAAATATGTTGGAGCATGCAAGGAATCAGTGAGAGAGTGTGTGTCAACTGTAAAATAAGATGCATGAAGCTAATGAGGCTGAGCTAGGGACTTTTGGATACTGTTACATTTTTGTTCAGGCTCGAGCTGTGTAGGTGCACAGTTTGAAGACAGAGGTAGAGAGAGAGAGAGTTTGGAGTGTACTTTCGCTTCATGAGCTGCTGAAGGAGTTTATCCATATGGACAAAGAAAGATTATTTTAAATCTCTCATAAAAGGACATTATGTGAGTTGATGCAACTGATCATGCTGTACATATGTTGTTCTAAACTAAGAAGAGTAAACTACTTCTTTAGTGTTCACCTGTGTGGCATATTTTCTTTCTCTGGCAAGGCAATGTGTGGGCTGATCAAACGTGAGCTACACGTAGTTTATTTTACATTACATCACAAAATATGCAGTGTGTGAATGTTTGTTGTACATATGTTGTTCTAAACTAAGAAGAGTAAACGACTTGTTCTTTAGTGTTCACCTGCGTGGCATATTTTCTTTCTCTGGCAAGTCAATGTGTGGGCTGGTCAAATGTGAACTACACGTGGTTTATTTTACATTACATCACAAAATATGCAGTGTGTGAATGCGTATGATGCTTGCTTGTTCTTGTTTTGCTTGTTTTCCAAATGAGAGAGCCCACCCCTCACCGTCCCTGTCCTACCCTCACCTGTTGCCTTCTGCCCCCCAGGTCTGTGCCCAGTACGGATGGCGGCCCCCCTTTGGGCGCTTCGATGTGCTCCCGCTCTTGTTGCAGGCCCCAGACGAGGACCCCGAGCTCTTCCCGCTGCCCCCCGAACTGGTCCTGGAGGTGCCCATCAAGCACCCCACGTGAGTGACCCAGACTGTGGAATAGGAAGCCTGGTGGTCTCCTCCTCTGGAGATTTCTAAACAGAGGATGGATGGCCATCTGTTGGGAGGGTTTGGATTGTGTCCTCTTGGCTGGCAGAAAGGGTCTGGACTGGATGGTCTTTAGAGATCCCTTCCAACTCTGGGACCTCTCTCTCTCTCTCATATCTATGGCTGGATGGCCATCTGTTGGGGGGCTTGGATGGTGTCCTCCTGGCTGGTGGAATGGGGCCAGACGGGATGGTGCCTGGGGATCCCTTCCCATTCCGTGACTGTTATGATTCCACAGGCTGAAATGCTTTGAGGAGATGGGGCTCCGCTGGTACGCACTGCCGGCCGTCTCCAACCTTCTGCTGGAGATCGGGGGGCTGGAGTTCCCGGCGGCCCCCTTCAGTGGGTGGTATGTGGGCTGTGAGATCGGCATGAGGGACTTCTGTGACTCCCAGCGCTACAACGTCCTGCAGGTACCTCTTGTGGTGGGATCACCGCCCCTTACCTGTAGCTCACCTGTGCCTGGATGGGGTTATGCTGGGTTTCCGCAGTCCTGCAGGTACCTCTTGTGGTGGGATCACCGCCCCTCACCTGTAGCTCACCTGTGCCTGGATGGGGCTATGCTGGGCTTCCACAGTCCTGCAGGTACCTCTTGTGGTGGGATCACCGCTCCTCACCTGTAGTTCACCTGTGCCTAGATGGGGTTATGCTGGGCTTCTACAGTCCTGCAGGTACCTCTTGTGGTGGGATCACCGCCCCTCACCTGTAGCTCACCTGTGCCTGGATGGGGTTATGCTGGGCTTCCACAGTCCTGCAGGTACCTCTTGTGGTGGGATCACCGCCCCTCACCTATAGCTCACCTGTGCCTAGATGGGGTTATGCTGGGCTTCCACAGTCCTGCAGGTACCTCTTCTGGTGGGATCACCGCCCCTCACCTGTCTCTCACCTGTGCCTGGATGGGGTTATGCTGGGCTTCCGCAGTCCTGCAGGTACCTCTTGCGGTGGGATCACCGCCCCTCACCTGTAGCTCACCTGTACCTGGGGTCAATGGGGGTCAAGCTGGGCTTCCGCAGTCGCTTGTGCCACCATCTACTCCCAGGGATTTCTGAAGAGTTGCTAAACTAGTGCTTAGCATTGAGTTCAGTGGAGTGGAAAACATGACGGAAAAAGGAGATACCTCCAGCAGGGTTGGCTTTCTCCTTCTGTCTGTGAGCAGGTTTCAGTTGAGGGTCCCTAGTGCTTAGCACTGACACTTTTCCAATGCTGAGCTTGAGAGAGAAGTAGCCTCTGGCCATGTGCAGAGGACCTTTTACACCATCATCACCATCATCATTATTGTGCAGTGGTTTGAGCCCCATGTTGGGGCCCCTTCACCCCAAGACTCAGACACAAGAGAGGTTGCATGTCCCATTCTCCTGGGCTGCCCTTGTTTTCCACAGGATCTGGCGGAGCGCATGAAGCTGGACACGCGGACAACTCTGTCCCTCTGGAAGGACAAAGCAGCCGTGGAGATGAACGTGGCCGTCCTACACAGCTTCCAGGTGAGGAAGGAATATTGTTTACCTTCTAAAGCTTTTCTACCAGTCTGCGCTATACAGCCTTTAATATCCTAGCAATGCACAATGTTCAGGGCAATGAATGATGCTTTACTTCAGCAAAACAAAGGATAAGCAAATGCAATTGAAAAGTGCAAAAGAAAGCAAGGAAATCTCAATCTAGACACAAATTAAAGTCTCTTACAAAGTCCCAAAAGAAACACCAGTCTTCCATCAGACAAAGGGCAATGAACTAAGTCCTTAGCAGCAGACACAAAGCAGATTCCATTGGAGTGAAAACACAGATATATAAACCCACTTTCCTAGTTCCAATAGACCTCACTATCTCTGAGGATGCTTGCCATAGATGCAGATGAAATGTCAGGAGAAAATGCCTCTAGAACATGGCCATATAGCCCGAAAAAACCTACAACAACCCATCAGTATCAGGGTTGTTGTTACAAGCGAAAGTTGACTGCTCCTGCTTCTGATTTATAGCCCTGAATTCCCATACAAGAGGTGCTAGGGTGTCTCCCAATTAGCTCAGCGTTTTTAGCAGCTATTCTGTGCTCTGTCTCTTTTTGTTTCTCTAGAAATGTGGGCACTTTCAAACCTTCACCATCTGATTCTTCTTCTCCCTCCAATTCCTGAGCACTTCCCTGCTCCACTTCCTCTTCAGAAGATGAGAAATCCTTAACACTCAACTGTGTGGTGTTTTTAAGTGAGAAGGCTTCTTCCTGGCCTCGAGTGCAATACCAAGGATCATCCTCTTTCCTACTTCTCCCCTCCTGCAGGTAGCCAAGGTGACCATTGTGGACCACCACGCGGCCGGGGAATCCTTCATGAAGCACCTGGAGAACGAGCAGCGGATGCGGGGAGGCTGTCCCTCGGACTGGGTCTGGCTGGTGCCCCCCATCTCCGGGAGCCTCTCGCCCATCTTCCACCAAGAGCTGGTCAACTACCAGCTCTCTCCTTGCTTCCGGTACCAGGTCAGGCCAGCCACACACTATGATTATTCTGTGGGTTTTGATATCTGCAGGAAGGCCAATTCATCCAAATCACAGAATGCATGGGCTTGCATCCAACTAGAGTAGACACATTGAATCAGGGGGATTTACTTGGGTGTTGACTGTCCATGCAACAGTTGATCTAATGTAGGCTTGGGCAAACTTTGGCCCTGCCTTCAGGTGTTTTGGACTCCAACTCCCACCATTCCTCACAGCCTCAGGCCCTTTCCTTTTCCCCCTCAGCCGCTTAAGCGGCTGAGGGGGAAAAGGAAAGGGCCTGAGGCTGTGAGGAATGGTGGGAGTTGGAGTCCAAAACACCTGAAGATAGGGCCAAAGTTTGCCCAAGCCTAGTCTACGGACACAAATTGTAAGTTTATAGAATTCTAGAGTTGGAAGAGACTCCAAAGGTCATCCAGTCCAGTGAGGCTGAAGCCACCTCGGACCTTTCTTTCCTTGAGGTGTTCCTTGGAAAGGGCACCATAACTGTTGCAACTCAGAGTAAGCTTCACCTTGCTTCCAAACACCACCACACAAGAGCTGTAGTTTTATGGTTTATTGAGGAAAAAATCCAAGTCAAAATAAAGAATAAGCATTGCAAAGTTCCAAAGATTTGGGTTAAATGCAGAATATAGTTCCAAAGATCTTCAGGTAAAAACAGGAGGCACATCCTTATAGGCAAAGTTCAAACCAGAGTCCAAGGTACAAGCAATAAAACAATTGCACCAAGAATCACCATGCAAGAAATCCCAAGCTTGCTGCTTTCATGAAGCTTTCAGGCTAATAAGCTACGTTGAACTGACGCTTTCCCTTAGTTTGCAAGAAGCCTAAATACCTTTCTAACATGAAAACATTATGCTCTCACCAACATGAAAGCATTGCGATGACCTTGGCCCAAGCTGGCTTCCCGTCTGCCGGCCAGGCGAGAACTCCACCTGACCCGCAAATCAAGACGAGCCTGCCGGGTCAGGTCACTATCAAGGCTTTCTGAACTTTCAGTATCAGCATGGGAAGGAGGCAAAAGCCTCCCCACCTGTCCGCTATCTCCTTCATTAAAATTCCTTTCTTATGAGAACTGCTGTGTTGTTGACTCTCCACTGTCTGTGGGAGCCTCCGAAAAAGACCTAGAAGCAGGCCCAGGGATCTGAGGCACAGAAAAAGAGCCAGGAATCTGAATCCCATCATCCTCATCATCAGGGAACATCTCAGCCAGAACAATAACCTTCTCCAGAAAAGGCCTCAAAGGAAGGGAATGGATTTGAGCATAGCAGAGGAAGGAGAGCAGGTGCCTCTGTCTTGGGGCTTTCGTGTGCCCTTGGTTGGCCACATTGTGTTTGCACCACAAGGGCATCTTTGCAGTTGCTTCCTTGCAAATGGCTTTGTAGCTTTCCTGGAGGAGGAGGAGGGTCACAGGTGGTACATGGTGTGCCAAGACAGGTGGAAGCACTGTGCTTCTTTGCCAGCTGTCAGTGTAGAACAAAGCCCAAAGTCTCCTGAAAGCGATCCGCGCCAGGAAGGATCCCGCCGAGCGGTCGATTCCTTCCACGTCACCAACTTCCGCTTTGCTCTGGGCCTTGGACAGAAGGAGAAGGAGGCATGCCAAATGCAAAGCCAACGATACCCAACACATCGCTTCCAAAAAGGAAGGAAAGGTTCCTGCCTGCATTTAGCACTTTAGCAAGGAGAGGGTGGGGTGGGACATTCTGTCTGTACAGTCTGTGTATATGTGTTTTGTGTGTGTATATATTTGTGTATATGTGTATATATGTGTGTTTGAGTGTGTGTATATAGTTTTGCACATACGTTGTAATGTATTTTTGGGGTTTTTAAGTCTCTTCATCTGTGTTTTTCTGATGGTCACTTGTTGGTCTGATAGGTGTCTTGTGTCCAAATTTGGTGTCAATTTGTCCAGTGGTCTTTGAGTTATGTTAATCCAACAAACAAACATTACATGTATACACACACACACACACACACACTAGCTATCCCCTGCCATGCGTTGTTGTGGCCCAGTCTGTGTATATGTGTTTTGTGTGTGTATATGTGTATATATGTGTTTGCGTATATATATGTGGTTTTGTGCATACATTGTAATGTATTTTGGGGGATTTTTTTGGCTTTTTAAGTCTCTTCTGCTGTGTTTTTCCATGTTTTTATGAGTGATGGTCACTTGTTGACCTGAGAGGTGTCTTGTGTCCAAATTTGGTGTCAATTCATCCAGTGGTTTTTGAGTATGTCAATCCCACAAATGAACATGACATGTTTATTTATATAGATATATACTATGGCGTTCAGGTATTTTGCGTAACTTTAAGGGCTGTGGCCTCATCCTACAGACTTCTGGCATTTGCAGATTGAGGGAGTGCTTGCCATTGTTTGAATCCTTGAGTGGTTCATCCCAGGACTTCATCCCATGAGAGAAGGAGAGCGGGGGAATTGTAGTTTTGCCACGGCACTTTGAGATGCCCTGTTGTGAAAGTGGAATCTACTTCTTCCAGGAACTCCAGTGGAGTTTCCTTCCTCCCTGGAGGTGTTTAAGCAGAGGCTGGATGGGCTTCTGTCAGGAGGACTTGGATTGTATATTCCCATCTGGCAAAAAGGGGGGTGAACTGGATGACCTTTGGGAGTACCTTCCAATTGTAGTAAAATCAGCTGGAGTTTCTTTCTCTGGTTGATTTTGAGCAGAGAGAGGCTGACTGGTTATCTCTCATGAGGGCTTTGATTGTGTTTTTCTTGCCTGGCTGGATGGTCCTTGGGGTCCCTTCTGACCCAATATCCCTTCTGACCCCATAGAGAGAACTGGGTTGGGAGGGAGGATGGTTGCAGTCTGGCAGACGTGTCCTTTCTGTGTGCCTGTCCCTCTTGACCTGCTCTTGCTCCACAGACGGACCCTTGGAAGACCTACATCCCCAAAGGCACCACCGTCACTCGCAAGAAGACGTTCCGGGAGATTGCCAAGTAGGTAGAGGCAAAGGTTTTCTTGTGGTACGTCTACTTTGGCCCTCCGGGTGTTTTGGACTTCAACTGAAGCAATTCCTAAGGAATTGTGGGAGATGAAATCCAAAACACCTGGAGGGCCAACATTTGCCCATGTCTGGTATACACTGTAGAATCAATGACCAGGTTGCTGATGATGGAGGTTGTGGAGCTTGGGTCTCCTGCCAAGTAGGTAGAGGCAATGGTTTTCTTGTGGAACATCTACACCAGGCATGGGCAAACTTTGGCCCTACAGGTGTTTTGGACTTCAATGGAAGCAATTCCTAAGAAGTCCAAAACACCTGGAGGGCCGAAGTTGGACCATACCTGGTGTACACTGTAGAATCAATGACCAGGTTGCTGATGATGAAGGTTGTTGAGCTTGGGTCTCCTGCCAAGTAGGTAGAGGCAATGGTTTTCTTGTGGAACGTCTACACCAGGCATGGGCAAACTTTGGCCCTCCAGGTGTTTTGGACTCCAACTGAAGCAATTCCTAAGGAATTGTGGGAGTTGAAGTCCAAAACACCTGGAGGGCCGAAGTTGGACCATGCCTGGTGTGAATCAATGACTGGGTTGCTGATGATGGAGGTTGTGGAGCTTGAGTCTCCTGCCCCTTGGGAGGAGGGTCTTCTGTGGCTCAGATTCAGGTCTGGCTCCCTCCACAGTGCGGTCAAGATTTCAGCCAAGCTGATGGGCCACGTCATGGCACGCCGTGTCAAGGCTACGATCCTGTATGCCTCGGAGACCGGGAAGAGCAGGGCCTACGCCTTGAACCTGCAGCAGCTCTTCAAGAGCACCTTTGCTCCCCAGGTGAGCCCATGTTTCTTTGGGGGGGCAGTGTGGTCCCTGGCATTTGTGGCATATGCACACTTTCCCCTGTAAGAGGAAGATGTGCACGTGCCCTTTCCCCATGGCTTTTGGGGACTGAAGGGTCCAAGGTGAATCTAAGTGGCATCCAGAAATGGGCATCCATTGGCCTAAGACCCCTCCCACATTCGTTCATTGTGCTTCCTTCCACAGGTGCTGTGCATGGATGAATATGACGTGGTCTCCCTGGAGCACGAGACCCTGGTCTTGGTGGTGACCAGCACCTTTGGCAATGGAGACCCCCCTGAGAATGGAGAGGTATTGCTGCAAATGGGATGAGTTGGGACCCCCCAGGACACTGCTGCAGTGTGGGATTCATTAAGTCAGGGCGCTGATATTTGTGGTTTGTAGAATCCCAAGTGTGCTGCTTTCCAGGCTAATAAGCTACGTTGAACTGACGCTTTCCCTTGGTCTGCAAGGGAAAAGAAGCCTAAATACCTTTCTAACATGAAAACATTACATGAAATCATTGCGATGACCTTTCACCGAGCTGGCTTCTTGTCTGCCAGCCAAGCGAGAACTCCTCCTGACCCGCAAATCAAGACTAGCCCTCTTTGGGAAGACACTGTCTTAAATAGCTTCAACAGGAAACAAACACAACTGTTGACTTCAAAGAGCAGGGAACAATCACTTACTTAACTGCTGGCCTGAAACTGTCAATCAACTGCTGGCCGAAGTACCTAGCTTTGCCTTCTAAACAATACTCACACAGCTTTCTGGTGCTTCCAGCAGAGCAGCTAGCCTTTAACTACAGGAGTCAAGCACAAACTCAGCTTTCAAGTGCAATCAAAGACAAGGCTTCCTTGAAGCAAGGGAGCAAAGGTGGCTTCTTGTTTCCCCAACTTCTGTGGGAACCCAAGGGCCAGGTATCCTCCTCCTCTTCTTCCTCCTCTTCTTCCTCTTCCTCCTTCTCCTGCCTTTTCCTGCAGAAGTGATTACAAAGAGCTGAATCCTCTTGTCTCTCCTTTTCCCCTTTCATTCTCAGGGTTTTGCCAAGGCCTTGATGGAGATGTCTTGCCCTTACTTGGGAGCCGCTGAGCCAGAGCTGCAGAAGTAAGACACACAGCATTTGAGATCTCCTCCTCCTTTTCTCCTCCTTGGCTTTATTTCTTTGGGTCCAGTTGAAGTGAGTCCCAATAAGGCACCTTGTAATTCTACCTTTGCAAAGGCTGCAATTCTGGTGTGACCGAGTCCTTAGGTGGAGAACATGCCTCCAGGTCCTTCCTTCCTTCTTGGCTTGTCCTTCATGTGGCCTTCAAGGCAATGGAGGCACATCCCTTACCTTCATGTCCAGGTGCATTATGGCCATTCCCTCTATTGTTCATTACAGAGCGCCATGTGGAGTCTGGTAGGAATCACAAAATCCTAGAGTTGGAAGAGACCCCAGGGATCGTCTAGTCCAGGAATCCTCAAACTGTGGCCCTCCAGTTGTTTGGGCCTTCAACTCCCAGAATTCCTGACAACTGAACAAGCTCGTTAGGGCTTCTGGGAGTTGGAGGCCCAAAGAGCTGGAGGGCTGCAGTTTGAAGATGCCTGATCTAGTCCAACCCACTTTTTCCTGCCGAGCAGGAAAAGCACAATCAAAGCACCCCTGACAGCTGGCCATCCAGTTGGCCCATCATCAGCCAAAATGAATGATGCAACCCTTTGTCATGAGTATCACATGATCATTACTTTTCAGCATGTCTCTTAGGTGATGCATCACTACCCACTAATTATTCCGCAGGTATGTGACCACATGTCCATTAGAACTGTATTTTACACAGTAGAATCATTGCCAATGCATTCCTATCTAACAATGCATTTTCTGTCTAACAAAACAGTCCAAGAGAAGGTGATCTAGGACTCTTAGTAGATAACAAGCTGAGCATGAGCCAGGAGTGTGATGCAGCACCTATAAAAGCCAATGTGATTCTGGGCTGCATCAATAGGAGTCTTCTAGATCGAGGGAAGTCCTAGTCCCACTCTCTTCGGCTTTGGTCAGACCTCACCTGGAATATTTCTGGGCAAATCAATTCAATATGGAGATGGACAAGATGGAAGGTGTCTGGAGAAGGATGACCAAATGGCCCAAGGTCTGGAAGCCGTTAATCCCTCTGATGAGGGAGCTGCAGGGGATGTTGAGCTTGGAGAAGAGGAGGATACGTGAGGACACAAGAGCCATGTTTATACGTTTGGAAACCTGTCCTGTTGAAGAGGAATGAGATCCAAATTGCAGGAAAAGAGATTCCACTTGAATATTAGGAAGAACCTCCTGACAGTCAGAGCTGCTCAGCAGTGTAATACGTATGATAGATCTCCATCCCTATGTTGCAACTCAGAGTAAGCTTCACCTTGCTTCCAAACACCACCACACAAGAGCTGTAGTTTTATAGTTTATTGAGGAAAAAATCCAAGTCACAATAAAGAATAAGCATTGCAAAGTTCCAAAGATTAAGGTTAAATGCAGAATATAGTTCCAAAGATCTTCAGGTAAAAGCAAGAGACATAATCCTATTGGCAAAGTTCAAACCAGAGTCCCAGGTACAAGCAAGAAAACAATTGCCCCATAAATCACAATGCAAGAAATCCCAAGCGTGCTGCTTTCCAGGCTAATAAGCTACGTTGAACTGACACTTTCCCTTGGTTTGCAAGAAGCCTAAATACCTTTCTAACATGAAAACATTACATGAAATCATTGCAATGACCTCTCACCGAGCTGGCTTCTCATCTGCTGGCCAAGCGAGAACTCTGCCTGACCCACAAATCAAGACGAGGTTGCCGGGTCAGGTCACTATCAAGGCTTTCAGTACTTTCAGTATCAGCGTGGGAAGGAGGCAAATGCCACCCCACCTGTTCGCTATCTCCTTCGTTAAAATTCTTTTCTCCTGAGAACCGCTGTGTTGATGTTGACTCTGCACTGTCTGACCCTGCACTGTCTGTGGGAGCCGTAGGTCCAGAGATCTGAGGCACAGAAAAAGAGCCAGGAATTGGAATCCCACCATCCTCATCATAGAATCATAGAATCAAAGAGTTGGAAGAGACCTCATGGGCCATCCAGTCCAACCCCATTCTGCCAAGAAGCAGGAATATTGCATTCAAATCACCCCTGACAAATGGCCATCCAGCCTCTGCTTAAAAGCTTCCAAAGAAGGAGCCTCCACCACACTCCCTCCGGGACAGAGAGTTCCACTGCTGAACGGCTCTCACAGTCAGGAAGTTCTTCCTAATGTTCAGATGGAATCTCCTCTCTTGTAATTTGAAGCCATTGTTCCGCGTCCTAGTCTCCAAGGAAGCAGAAAACAGGCTTGCTCCCTCCTCCCTGTGGCTTCCTCTCACATATTTATACATGGCTATCATATCCCCTCTCAGCCTTCTCTTCTTCAGGCTAAACATGCCCAGTTCCCTAAGCCGCTCCTCATAGGGCTTGTTCTCCAGACCCTTGATCATTTTAGTCGCCCTCCTCTGGACACATTCCAGCTCGTCAATATCTTTCTTGAATTGTGGTGCCCAGAAGTGGACACAGTATTCCAGGTGTGGTCTAACCAAAGCAGAATAGAGGGGTAGCATTACTTCCTTAGATCTAGACACTAGACATCATCACAGAACATCTCAGCCACAACACCCTGGAGGTCTTTGAGCAGAGGCCATCTGGCCATTTGTAGGGAATGCTTTTTTGTGCCTTCCTCCATGATGGAATGGGATTGGACTGGATGGTCTTTGAGGGTCCCTTCCAGCTCTGGCATTCTTTGATTCCAAGCCCTCTGTGGACTCCTGCGCTCACGCCATTCCCACCCATGGACCTCCCACCCACCTTTGGCCTCATCCTTCTTTTCTCTTCCAGGAGCTACAAGATGCGCTTCAACAGCATCTCCCAGTCCGACTCCTTCGTGGCGTCTTGGAGGAAGAAGCGCCGGGAGTCCAGCAACACCGACAGCGCAGGGGCCCTGGGGACACTCCGGTAAGGCCCCGGGGAGCAGGAAATGGGGCAGTGTCGGGCTGCATGGACCCCACTCCTTGGTCCTCTCGGCCTTTCCTTCCCACCTGACCCCCCGGCCAAGCCTTCCCCTGTTCTAATGAGTTGAGTGGGAGTGGGAAGGGTCCCCCAGGAGGAGAAGATGCTGAGAAGGAGGCCAAGGAGAGCCAGAAATGCGGCGCAGCCTCCCTCCACGCAGGTTGTTCCTGCTGAAACGGCACAAAGGGGTGCCCTAGATTGCGAAAGGTGAGGGAGGGGAGGAGGCAGGGGAGCTGCCTTTGGAAGTGGAGCATGGAAATCAATACAGTCTCGACCGGTTTGAGCAGCCAGGGTCCAGGAGGCCCCGGTCGGTTTGAATCCATTGTGGACAATGTGGCATTTTGTGGGCTTGGTGTGGTTGGACTGCTCACCGAGGGAGAAGCGGAGGATGAACATTAGGAAGAGGGGACGGGCAGGAGAGCCACCTTTGCACATTGGGATATTGGGATGAGAGGGACTTAAAATACATTGGCAGAAGGAAGAGCAGGATTATGTTAAACAATTAGGTCACCTTAGTATACTTCCTGTTAGATAGATAGATAGATAGATAGATAGATAGATAGATAGATAGATAGACACTAGCTGTACCCGCCATGCATTGCTGTGGCCAACCTTCCCTCTTTCTCTCCTTCTTTACCTCCTTCCTTCACTCCCTCTTTCCTTCCTTCCTTCCTGTCTTTCCTTCTCTTCTTCCTTCCTTCCTTCTCTATCTCTTTCCTTCCTTCCCCTTTTTCTTTCTCTTCTTCTGTCTCTCTTTTCTTCCTTCTCTTTTTCCTTCTTTCCTTCTCTCCCCCTTCCTTCACTCCCTCTTTCCTTCCTTCTTTCCCTTTTTTCTTTCCATCTCTCCTTCCTTCCTTTTCTAACTTTCCTTCCTTCCCCCTTTTTCTTTCCCTCCCTCTTTCTCTCCTTCTTTACCTCCTTCCTTCACTCCTTCCTTCCTTCCTTCCTTCCTTCCTTCCTTCCTTCCTTCCTTCCTTCCTTCCTGTCTTTCCTTCTCTTCTTCCTTCCTTCCTTCTCTATCTCTTTCCTTCCCTTTTTTCTTTCTCCTCTTCTGTCTCTCTTTCTTCCTTCTCTTTTTCCTTCTTTCCTTCTCTCCCCTTTCCTTCACTCCCTCTTTCCTTCCTTTCCCCCCTTTTTTCTTTGCTTTTCTCCTTCCTTCACTCCCTCTTCCTTCACTCTTTCCTTCTTTCCTTCTCTCCCCCTTCCTTCACTCCCTCTTTCCTTCCTTCTTTCCCTTTTTTTCTTTCCATCTCTCCTTCCTCCCTTCTCTAACTTTCCTTCCTTCCTTCCCCCCTTTTCTTTCCCTCCCTCTTTCTCTCCTTTCTTCCTTCGCTATTTCTTTCCTTCCTTCCTTCTCTCTTTGCTTCCATGCTTCCTTATCCCTTTCCTTCTTTCTTTCCCTCCCTCCCTCCCTCTTTCTTTTCTTTCTTTTCTTTCTTTTCTCCCCTTCACTCCCTCTTTCTTCCCTTTTTTCTGTATTGTCATTTAGCTTTTCATCATTTAGCTTTTGGGGGCTTTTTAAGTCCCTTCTGCTGTGTTTTTCAGTGTTTTTATGAGTGAAGGACGTACATTGGGTTGTTAGGTGTCTTGTGTCCAAATTTGGTGTCAATTCCCCCAGTGGGTTTTGAGTTCTGTTAATCTCACAAACAAACATTTCATTTATATATATATATATATATAGAGAGAGAGAGAGAGAGAGAGAGAGAGAGAGAGAGAGTTTACATTACTTATATTCCACCTCTCTCACCTTAAAGGGGACTTGGAGCGGATGACAGAACACAGATGCAGCAAACATTCAGTGCTGTTATACACTGACAAGACAGACAGCTGGAGAGATAGATAGATAGATAGATAGATAGATAGATAGATAGAGATATAGATAGAGATATAGATAGAGATATAGAGAGAGGCTTTCCATCTTCGGCATCTTGGATGCTTGTGCTTGGACCGGCCACAGGAGGGTGCTACCGCTCCACTTTCCCTGCAAAGAGCTTTGTCCGTAAACTTCCTCCTTGATCGAATTGCAGGCATTTTCCTGGCATTTCCTTATGGGTGCCTTAAATACTTCCCTGCTTTAAGCAGTACCTATTTATCTACTCACATTGCTGTTTTCGAAACCACTAGGTAGACAGAAGCTGGGCTAAAGGCCAGGAGTTCACCTGACCCAGAATTCAAACTGTCAAGCTTTCGGTTGGCAAGATTTATTGTAGTTGCAGCTTGGTGTGGGCCAACTTTGGACCTCCAGGTATTTCGGACTTCAATTAACACAGTTCTTAGCAGCGGATTGGCTGTTAGGAATTGTGGGAGTTGAAGTCTAAAACACCTGGAGGGTGGGCCAAAGTTGGCCCATGCCTGATATGTGTATTAGCTTTGGATCGCATATGCATGCATTTTCCCCTGTCTTGGTCTCCCTGGCAGGTTCTCGGTCTTTGGCCTGGGCTCGAGGGCCTACCCGCACTTCTGCGCCTTTGCGCACGCCGTGGACACGCGCCTGGAGGAGCTGGGAGGGGAGCGCATCCTGCCCATGGGCGAAGGGGACGAGCTCTGCGGGCAGGAGGAGGCCTTCCGCACCTGGGCCAGGAGCGTCTTCAAGGTGGGCACCTTCGAGGAGGGGGTTCAAGGGTACGGGGTGCGCTTTGGTGCCAGCTGGGCCAACGCGAGTGCCCCAAAGGCCAGGCCAGGCAAGCTGGGTGTCTGTTTGGCTGCCCCTTTGCAAGCCCTTCTTTGCAGCAGTGTCTTCCTGGGAGGTCTTTTTACCTGTAGTCAAGCAGAAGCTAGCTCTGCTTCTCTTCTTGAGCCTGGGATTTACCCCATTTGAGCAGCAGACCCACAAACAGCAGAAGGATCCATGTATTGTCGGAGGCTTTCGTGGCCGGAATCACTGGGTTGTTGTAGGTTTTTTTCAGACTATATGGCCATGTCCTAGAGGCATTCTCTCCTGACGTTTTGCATGCATCTATGGCAAGCATCCTCAGAGGTAGTGAGGTCTGTTGGAACTAGGAAAAGGGGTTTATATATCTGTGGAATGACCAGGGTGGGACAAAGAACTCTTGTCTTTTGGGGCAAGGCGTGAATGTTTCAACTGACCACCTTGATTAGCATTTGATGGCCTGGCAGTGCCTGGGGGAATCTTTTGTTGAGAGATGATTAGATGTCCTTGTTTGTTTCTTCTCTGTTGTTTTGCTGTTGTAATTTTAGAGTTTTTAAATAGTGGGAGCCAGATTTTGTTCGGGCTCCCACTTCCTCCTTTCTGTTGAAATTGTCCACATGCTTGTGTATTTCAGTGGCTTCTCTGTGTAGTCTGACATGGTGGTTGTGAGAATGGTCCAGCATTTCTGTGTTCTCAAATAATAATCTGCTGTGTCCAGGCTGGTTCCTCAGGTGCTCTGCTATGGCTGACTTCTCTGGTTGAAGTAGTCTGCGGCACCTTTCATGTTCCTTGATGCGTGTCTGGGCAATGCTGCTGCATTTGGTGGTCCCTCTGGAGACTTCTTCTCCACAGCTGCATGGTACGGTAGACTCCTGCAGAGGGGAGAGGGTCCCTCTTGTCCTTTGCTGAACGGAGCATTGGTTGGATTTTCTTGGTGGGTCTGGAGATGGTTTGTATGTTGTGTTTCCTCATCAGCTTCCCACTGCGGTCAGTGGTTCCCTTGATGTCTGGCAGGAACCCTTTCCCTCTGGGTGGATCTCTGTCTTGACTCTTGTGGCTTCTTCTCAGTTGTCTTGCCGCTCTTCTGATGTCTGAGGTGGAGTCTCCCTTGGCCTGGAGAGCCCAGTTGAGGTGGTTCAGTTCATCTTGGAGGATGTGGGCTTCGCAGATTCTTTTTGCACGGTCTGCCAAGGCTTGAATGGGGCTTCTTTTTTTACTTGGGTGATGGTTGGAGTTTTGATGTCGATATCTATCCGTGTGTGTGGGTTTTCTGTAAACGGTGTGACCTAATTGTTGATCTGGTTTGCGGATGACTAGGACATCTAGAAAAGGCAGTCTTCCTTCCTTTTCTTTTTCCATGGTGAACTGGATGTTTGGGTGGATGCTGTTGAGATGTTCCAGGAACCTGTTGAGTTCTTCTTCTCCATGGCTCCAAATGGTGAAGGTGTCATCCACATATCTGAACCGTATGTTTGGGTGGATGCTGTTGAGATGGTCCAGGAACCTGTTGAGTTCTTCTCCATGGCTCCAAATGGTGAAGGTGCCATCCACATATCTGAACCATATGTTTGGGTGGATGCTGTTGAGATGGTCCAGGAACCTGTTGAGTTCTTCTCCATGGCTCCAAATGGTGAAGGTGCCATCCACATCTCTGAACCATATGTTTGGGTGGATGCTGTTGAGATGGTCCAGGAACCTGTTGAGTTTTTCTCCTCCATGGCTCCAAATGGTGAAGGTGCCATCCACATCTCTGAACCGTATGTTTGGGTGGATGCTGCTGAGATGGTCCAGGAACCTGTTGAGTTCTTTTCCTCCACGGCTCCAAATGGTGAAGGTGTCATCCACATATCTGAACCATATGTTTGGGTGGATGCTGTTGAGATGTTCCAGGAACCTGTTGAGTTCTTCTTCTCCATGGCTCCAAATGGTGAAGGTGTCATCCACATATCTGAACCATATGTTTGGGTGGATGCTGTTGAGATGGTCCAGGAACCTGTTGAGTTCTTCTTCTCCATGGCTCCAAATGGTGAAGGTGTCATCCACATATCTGAACCATATGTTTGGGTGGATGCTGTTGAGATGGTCCAGGAACCTGTTGAGTTCTTCTCCTCCATGGCTCCAAATGGTGAAGGTGCCATCCACATCTCTGAACCATATGTTTGGGTGGATGCTGTTGAGATGGTCCAGGAACCTGTTGAGTTCTTCTCCTCCATGGCTCCAAATGGTGAAGGTGCCATCCACATCTCTGAACCATATGTTTGGGTGGATGCTGTTGAGATGGTCCAGGAACCTGTTGAGTTTTTCTCCTCCATGGCTCCAAATGGTGAAGGTGCCATCCACATCTCTGAACCGTATGTTTGGGTGGATGCTGTTGAGATGGTCCAGGAACCTGTTGAGTTCTTCTCCATGGCTCCAAATGGTGAAGGTGCTATCCACATCTCTGAACCATATGTTTGGGTGGATGCTGTTGAGATGGTCCAGGAACCTGTTGAGTTCTTCTCCTCCATGGCTCCAAATGGTGAAGGTGCCATCCACATCTCTGAACCATATGTTTGGGTGGATGCTGTTGAGATGGTCCAGGAACCTGTTGAGTTTTTCTCCTCCATGGCTCCAAATGGTGAAGGTGCCATCCACATCTCTGAACCGTATGTTTGGGTGGATGCTGTTGAGATGGTCCAGGAACCTGTTGAGTTTTTCTCCTCCATGGCTCCAAATGGTGAAGGTGCCATCCACATCTCTGAACCGTATGTTTGGGTGGATGCTGTTGAGATGGTCCAGGAACCTGTTGAGTTCTTCTCCATGGCTCCAAATGGTGAAGGTGCCATCCACATCTCTGAACCATATGTTTGGGTGGATGCTGTTGAGATGGTCCAGGAACCTGTTGAGTTCTTCTCCTCCATGGCTCCAAATGGTGAAGGTGCCATCCACATCTCTGAACCATATGTTTGGGTGGATGCTGTTGAGATGGTCCAGGAACCTGTTGAGTTCTTCTCCTCCATGGCTCCAAATGGTGAAGGTGCCATCCACATCTCTGAACCATATGTTTGGGTGGATGCTGTTGAGATGTTCCAGGAATCTGTTGAGTTCTTCTCCATGGCTCCAAATGGTGAAGGTGTCATCCACATCTTTGAACCATAGAGTGGGCTTCATCCCTAGCTCCAGCAGACAAGAGATATATAAACCCACAGATATATCCCCTTTTCCCTAGTTCCAACAGACCTCACTACCTCTGAGGATGCTTGCCATAGATGCAAGCGAAACGTCAGGAGAGAATGCCTCTAGAACATGGCCAGACAGTCCGAAAAGACCTACAACCCAGCAGAAGGATCTTTCCAAATCAGGAAGGCTTTTATTGATCTCTTGCAATTCAGCGATCCGAAACACAATCTCTCCTTCTTCCTACTCACAACAGATTCCTCAACATCTCTCTCTCTCTAGCAAGACAGCAACCACACCAACCCACTCAGGACTACCTTTGCTTTCCCAACACCCAATCAACAATTGCATGGCTTCATCCCTGTTGCCAGGGATTCCTCCAGACAATGAGTTGCCTCCGAGACTTGTCTAGTCATCCTGACTTGAGAATTAGTCACCAATATGCTTGACTCATCTACAAATGCGAACACTTCCCACCCTGAGCGGGTGTTCATGGCTGCAGCAGGGAATGGGAAGCCTCCACACTTATTTGTTCCCCTGGCTAATAGGAGCCCCTCCTCCCCATGTCTTCCCCTTTCAGCCCCACAAGCTCCAGGTAACTCATGGCATTGGGCCCACTTTCCTTTTAGGACGCCCACAGTCCAGCAGCGGAAGCCCTTCCTCTCTTGAAGGCATTGGCTCCGGCTGCCTTCCTTCCTCCCATCCAGGGCTCTGGTGGGACATGGGGATGGGGTCTCAGGCGGTCTTGATCCAAGCTGGCAAGGGGCTGCGCCATGTCTCTCAACAGTATGCACCCAGGAAGGCCCCATCCCTGGCACTCCGTTCCGATGTCCTGGCTACCAGTATTTAAAAACTCTAAAATTACAACAGCACAACAACAGAGAGGAAACAAACAAGGACATCTAATCACCTCTCAACAAAAGTTTGCTCTAGGCATTCCCAGGCCATTATATGCTAATCAAAGTGGTCAGTTGAAACATTCACACCTAGCTCCAGCAGACAAGAGTTCTTTGTCTCACCCTGGTCATTCCACAGATATATAAACCCTTTTTCCTAGTTCCAACAGACCTTGCTACCTCTGAGGATGCTTGCCATAGATGCAGGCGAAACGTCAGGAGAGAATGCCTCTAGACCATGGCCATACAGCCCGAAAAAAACTACAACAACCCATTCACATCTAGCTCCAGCAGACAAGAGTCCTTTGTCTCACCCTGGTCATTCCACAGATACATAAACCCTTTTTCCTACTTCCAACAGACCTCGCTACCTCTCAGGATGCTTGCCATAGATGCAGGCGAAACGTCAGGAGAGAATGCCTCTAGACCATGGCCATACAACCCAAAAAACCCCCTACAACAACCCATTCACATCTTCCTCCAACAGACAAGAGTCCTTTGTCCCACCCTGGACATTATTCCACAGATACGTAAACCCTTTTTCCTAGTTCCAACAGACCTCACTACCTCTGAGGATGCTTGCCATAGATGCAGGCGAAACGTCAGGAGAGAATGCCTCTAGACCCGTGATGGTGAACCTATGACACGTGTGTCAGCACTGACACGCATGGCTATTTTTGATGACACGTTGACACATGCGGCTGCATACAGAGAAGTACACCTTATAAGAGCCAATCTAATTCCATCCTTAAATGTGTAAAAGGCGCTACAAATTTAACATCTGCACGTTTGAGCATTGTTCACTCCATAACTCAGGATGGAATATACATTCTTCTTACTTAAATTATAAATATTGCAAAATTATGTGGTTTTTCTCTCTCAAAGTTGACACCCCACCCAAGTTATGCTCAGGTTTTTGGCCAATTTTGACACACCAAGCTCAAAAGATTGTCCATCACTGTGCTTATCAATGATGCCATCAAAGGCCATCAAATGCTAATCAAGGTCAGTTGAACCATTCCCACCTAGCTCCAGCAGACAAGAGTCCTTTGTCCCACCCTGGTCATTCCACAGATCTATAAACCCATTTTCCTAGTTCCAACAGACCTCACTACCTCTGAGGGTGCTTGCCATGGATGCAGGCGAAACATCAGGAGAGAATGCCTCTAGACCATGGCCATATAGCCCAAAAAGAACCTACAACAACCTAAATAAATAATGCTCAAGTGCCAGGAACTCTGGGAATTGAGGTCTAAACATCTGGAGGAGCAGCTGTGTCCACAGAGCAGGCCCCTGGCGACATCTGGTGGACAGATGGGGAAGGGCATGCGGGCCTCCCTTGGGATGCTTTATATATCTGTGGAATGACCAGGGTGGGACAAAGGACTCTTGTCTGCTGGAGCTAGGTGGGAATGGTTCTACTGACCATCTGGTGGACAGATGGAGAAGGGCATGCGGGCCTCCCTTGGGATGCTTTGCTGCCCCAGATGGGAGGCTGCCCTTTGGGCCACTGACCTCCCTGCCTGACCCTTTGGCCTCCAAGAATCATAGAATCAAAGAGTTGGAAGAGACCTCATGGGCCATCCAGTCCAACCCCATTCTGCCAAGAAGCAGGAACATCGCATTCAAATCACCCCTGACAAATGGCCATCCAGCCTCTGCTTAAAAGCTTCCAAAGAAGGAGCCTCCACCACACTCCGGGGCAGAGAGTTCCACTGCTGAACGGCTCTCACAGTCAGGAAGTTCTTCCTCATATTCAGATGGAATCTCCTCTCTTCTAGTTTGAAGCCATTGTTCCATTGCGTCCTAGTCTCCAAGGAAGCAGAAAACAAGCTTGCTCCCTCCTCCTCCCTATGGCTTCCTATCACGTATTTATGCATGGCCCTCATCATATCTCCTCTCAGCCTTCTCTTCTTCAGGCTAAACATGCCCAGTTCCCTAAGCCGCTCCTCATAGGGCTTGTTCTCCAGACCCTTGATCATTTTAGTCGCCCTCCTCTGGACACATTCCAGCTTGTCAATATCTCTCTTGAATTGTGGTGCCCAGAATTGCACACAATATTCCAGATGTGGTCTAACCAAAGCGGAATAGAGGGGTAGCATTACTTCCTTAGATCTAGACACTATGCTCCTATTGATGCAGGCCAAAATCCCATTGGCTTCTTTTGCTGCCACATCACATTCCTGGCTCATGTTTACCTTCCTGTCCACGAGGACTCCAAGATCTTTTTCACACGTACTGCTCTCGAGCCAGGCATTGTCCCCCATTCTGTATCTTTGCATTTCATTTTTTCTGCCAAAGTGGAGTCTCTTGCATTTGTCCCTGTTGAACTTCATTGTGTTAGTTTTGGCCCATCATCTCTCTCATCTGTCAAGATCGTTTTGAATCCTGCTCCTGTCCTCTGGAGTCTTGGCTCTCCCTCCCAATTTGGTGTCGTCTGCAAAAGAGTCCAGCACTTGCCCCTTTGACCGTGAGGAGGATGCCCCACTGCCTGGCCCTCATTCTGACCCTTTGTTCCTCTGTCCTTCCTTTTCCAGGCGGCCTGTGACACCTTCTGCGTGGAGTCTCTGCCCGAGGCGGCGGCCACCGAGGTCTTCAGCACGCGCTGCAGCTGGAAGCGCCACAAGCACCGCCTCTCCGCCCACCACAGCCCCCTGGACCTGCTGGCAGGTAGGGACGCGGCCGAGGGCGTCCGGGCACAACGAAGCATGCCTTCGGTCCACGCAGTGGCTCCCTCCCACCCATTCTGGTGGACAACCCTGTGGCTGCGGGGTCAACCCCTGACCTGGCTAGGTCTGCAAGGGAGAGGAGGGTCAGCGCTTCACGGAGGGCCGTGGGGTCATCTAGGGCCAAAGAATCCTAAAGTTCAAGGAGACCCCAAGGGTCATCCAGCACAACCCTATTTGGCCATGCAGCAACACACAACCCTGGTGGCAGAGTAGGTTAAACCTCTGAGCTGCAGAAATTGCCGATCAAAAAGTTGGTGGTTCATATCAAGAGAGTGGGGTGAGCTCCCGCTGTTAGCCCCAGCTCCTGCCATCCAGCACAACCCCATTTGGCCATGCAGCAACACACAACCCTGGTGGCGCAGCAGGTTAAACTGCTAAGCTTGCTGATCAAAACGTTGGCGGTTCAAATCTGGAGAGTGGGGTGAGCTCCCGCTGTTAGCCCCAGCTCCTGCCAACCTAGCAGTACACAACCTTGGTGGCGCAGCGGATTAAACCGTTGAGCTGCAGAACTTGCTGATCGAAAGGTTGGTGGTTCAAATCTGGAGAGTGGGGTGAGCTCTCATTGTTAGCCCCAGCTCCTGCCAACCTAGCAGTACACAACCCTGGTGGCGCAGCGGGTTAAATTGCTGAGCTGCAAAACTTGCTGATCGAAAGGTTGGTGGTTCAAATCTGGCAAGTGGGGTGAGCTCCCACTGTTAGCCCCAGCTCCTGTCAAACTAGCAGTACACAACCTTGGTGGCAGAGCAGGTTAACACGCTGAGCTGCAGAACTTGCTGATCGAAAGGTTGGTGGTTCAGATCTGGGGAGCAGGGTGAGCTCCCATTGTTAGCCCCAGCTCCTGCCAACCTAGCAGTACACAACCCTGGTGACAGAGCAGGTTAAACCGCTGAGCTGTAGAACTTGCTGATCGAAAGGTTGGTGGTTCAAATATGGAGAGCGGGGTGCGCTCCCACTGTTAGCCCCAGCTCCTGCCAACCTAGCAGTACACAACCCTGGTGACAGAGCAGGTTAAACCGCTGAGCTTCGGAACTTGCTGATCGAAAGGTTGGCGGTTCAAATCTGGAGAGCAGGGTGAGCTCCCACTGTTAGCCCCAGCTCCTGCCAACCTAGCAGTACACAACCTTGGTGGCAGAGTAGGTTAAACCATTGAGCTTCAGAACTTGCTGATCAAAAGGTTGGTGGTTCAAATCTGGAGAGTGGGGTGAGCTCCCACTGTTAGCCCCAGCTCCTGCCAACCTAGCAGTTCGAAAACGTGCAAGTGTAAGTAGTGTAATAGATACTGCTTCTG
Source organism: Anolis sagrei (assembly GCF_037176765.1). NCBI lineage: Eukaryota > Metazoa > Chordata > Lepidosauria > Squamata > Anolidae > Anolis > Anolis sagrei. The sequence goes on along the minus strand of NC_090026.1, from coordinate 133,441,189 downwards.
TGGGAAGGTAATGGTGCTCCGTGCAGTCATGCCAGTGGCCACCATGACCTTGGTGGTGTCTGTGGACAACGCTGGCTCTCTGGCTTAGAAATTGAGATGACCACTAGTCCAACAGGGAGTGGGATAAGCTCCTGTTGTTAGCCCCAGATTCTACCAGTTCAAAAACATGCAAATGTGAGTAGATCAATAGGTACCATTTCCGTGGGAAGGTAACGGTGCTCCATGCAGTCATGCCAATGGCCACCATGACCTTGGAGGTGTCTGTGGACAACACCGGCTCTCCAGCTTAGAAATAGAGATGAGCACCAGAGTCCCAGAGTCAGACATGACTGGACTTAATGTCTGGAGGAAACCTTTATCTTTACCTTTTCTACAACACACAACCAAAGTCCTCCTCGGGGCAGATGACCACCAGAGAAACCTCCAGAGGAGGAACGACGTCCATCAGACCCTTTTCTACTTCCCTAGCCTGTTGATGGTCACCCTGAGAGTGTTGCCCTGTGTGTCTCTGGCCTCTTCCAAAGGAGGAGCAGAGAGTGACCGCTGCCCACCTTCGGACCCAACCTGCAGCTGTGTTTGTCCTTCCTTCCTTCCTTCAGGTCTGACCCACGTGCACAAGCGCAAGGTGGTCCCCTGCCACGTCCTCTCGGTCAAGAACCTCCAGAGCCCAGAGTCCAGGTGAGAGCACTGAGGGCAAGGAGGTCCTTCACGCCCACCTTTGCCCTCCCAACCCCTGAGCAGGAGTGTGTCCACCCCAAAGGGTCAGCAGGGTCAGCCGCCCCACTGCTTCCCCATCATTGGCTCTAGAGAAGAGAGATGTTGAGAAGCTGGAATATGTCCAGAGGAGGGAGACTACAATGATCAAGCCTTGGTCAGACCAGTCGGCTGTTGGGAATGGTGGGAGTTGAAGTCCAAAACACCTGGATTACAATGTACATATGCGTGGCAAACATTCAATGCCAAAGACACACAACACATATAGACAGACGGTCAGAGGCTATTTAACTTGTCTGGCCACCAGGGGAGCTGTCGCTTTCATCGTCCATCTGCAACATTGATGAAATACTTCCGCATTCCCCGCATGCTTCTGCTGGAGTCTTTTTTATGGCCTCGTAAATTAGTTAAATTAGCCTCCCCACACATAGATGGTACCTAATTTTCCTTCTTGACAGATGCAACTGTCTTTCGGGTTGCAAAGGTCGACAACAAGCTACACAAATGGTTGGAAGCTCACTTCGACTGGGGCTGGCTTTGAACTCATGACCTTGTGGTCATAAGTGGTCTTAATGCAGCTGACACTCAGACAGCTGCACCACGATCCCCATAGAAGCACCACTACCCCTTTTAGCCCCCCTACCTGCCTTAGAGGCCTACTTGTTCACGGTGGAGCCGCCAAACAGAGCCCCCTCCCCTAGAATCATAGAATCCTGGAGTTGGAAGAGACCTCTTGGGCCATCATCCAGTCCAACCCCATTCTGCCAAGAAGCAGGAACATTGCATTCAAAGCATCCCTGACAGATGGCCATCCAGCCTCTGTTTCAAAGCCTCCAAAGAAGGAGCCTCCACCACACTCTGGGGCAGAGAGTTCCACTGCTGAACGGCTCTCCCAGTCAGGAAGTTCTTCCTAATGTTCAGATGGAATCTCCTCTCTTGTAGTTTGAAGCCATTGTTCCCTTGCGTCCTAGTCTCCAAGGAAGCAGAAAACAAGCTTGCTCCCTCCTCCTCCCTGTGGCTTCCTCTCACATATTTATAAATGCTATCATATCTCCTCTCAGCCTTCTCTTCTTCAGGCTAAACATGCCCAGCTCCTTAAGCCGCTCCTCATAGGGCTTGTTCTCCAGACACGGATCATAGAATCATAGAATCCTAGAATCCAAGAGTTGGAAGAGACATCCTGGGCCATCATCCAGTCCAACCCCATTCTGCCAAGAAGCAGGAAAATTGCATTCAAAGCACCCCCGACAGATGGCCATCCAGCCTCTGCTTAAAAGCTTCCAAAGAAGGAGCCTCCACCACACTCCCTCCGGGGCAGAGAGTTCCACTGCTGAATGGCTCTCACAGTCAGGAAGTTCTTCCTAATACATTCCAGCTTGTCAATATCTCTCTTGCATTGTGGTGCCCAGCATTGACACAATATTCCAGTGTGGTCTAACCAAGGCAGAGTAGAGCGTGGGGAGCATGACTTCCCTAGATCTAGACACTAGACCCCCTAGTCTGGAAGTGGGGTGCAGATGGCATGGGTCCACTGGCCTCTCCTGGATTCCAGTCCAGAAGGACCAGCTCTTCCATCCGCACAGAGTGCCTTTGCAGGGCCATCCTGTTCTTTTTCTGCAGAGGAGTGGGTGGCCCGCGTTGCTGTTTTGGCAGCTTCTCGCCCTCCGCTTCCTTCATTTTCTCTCTCTCCAAAGGAGCTGTTGACAGTTTCAGTGTAAACCGAGACAACCCAAATTGGATTTCTCAAATACAAAAAAGCAGTGAGATGGGGAAAGGGTGGGTGGGGGTGTTCCCCAGTCTCTCTGGCCTGGAATCTCTCCTTTGCAAAAGGACACAGCCGGTGTCCATGCATAGAGGACCTTTGGCAAAGATTACCTGTCCAGCTTACCTGTACAAACGTATCTCCCTCTACGTCCCACCTTGAAGTTTAAGATCTTCTGAGGAGGCCTTGCTCTCGATTACTCCTACGTCACAGACACACTTGGTGGGGACGAGGGACAGGACCTTCTCGGTGGTGGCCCTCCGTCTGTGCAAATCAGGTCCACAACATCCCTCCTCACTTTCAGGAGGAAATTGAAAACGTGGTTATGGGACCAGGCCTTTGGGTAGCAGGCCGATAACTGACAATGGCAATGATGATAATGGACTACGAATAGGCTTCCGATTGTGTTGTGCTCACCGAATTCATTCCTACAGAAGCCTAGACAGCCAGTATTATTGTACTTTTGATTAATATACTTTTTGTATTGTTGAAGGCTTTCATGGCTGGAATCACTCAGTTCTTGTGGTTTTTTTTCGGGCTATATGGCCATGTTCTAGAGGCATTCTCTCCTGACGTTTCGCCTGCATCTATGGCAAGCATCCTCAGAGGTGAGGTCTGCTGGAGCTGGGAAAAAAGGGGTATATCCACAGATATATAAACCCCTTTTTTCCCAGCTCCAGCAGACCTCACTACCTCTGAGGAAGCTTGCCATAGATGCAGGCGAAACGTCAGGAGAGAATGCCTCTAGAACATGGCCATATAGCCCGAAAAAAAACCACAAGAACTGAATGTACTTTTTATTTTAAACCAATTTTAAATTTAATTTTACTGTATCATTTATATGTAATTATTGTATGTATTATTTATATGTAATGGCATCGGATTGTGCCGGATGTGAGCCGCCCTGAGTCGTCCCCCCCCCCCCCCCCCGGGTGGGGTACAAATGTTTGAAATCAATCAATCAATCAATAATAAAGGGGATGCAGAGGGATGCTGCCGGTGCTTATGGCCACCTGGGGAAAAGCCAGCAGGATCCACTCCTTCTAACCAGGCCAGCAAGTACTTCCCTTCCAGTGCCAATGCCATGGCCAGAAGGGGAGGGTGAGGTGCTTCTCTTTTCTTCCAAAATCTGGGTGGTGTGCCCTCGAACAGCATCAATTTTTGGCCCTCGATTGCTGCCCGGCTTATTCTAGTGGCTTATTCTCCCTCTGCAATGCCAGAAATACAGCTTAATGGTGTAACATTAGAAAATGTGGACCATTTCCGCTCCCTTGGCAGCCACCTCTCCACCAAAGTCAACACTGACACTGAAATTCAACACTGCCTGAGCTCTGCAAGTGCAGCATTTTCCCGAATGAAGCAGAGAGTGTTTGAGGACTAGGACATCCGTAGGGAGACCAAGGGGCTTGTCTATAAAGCTATTGTCCTCCCAACCCTGCTATACGCCTGTGAGATGTGGACGGTCTACAGATGTCGACATTTTACACTGAAATACAACAACACCCGAGCTCTGCGAGTGCAGCATTTTCCGAATGAAGCAGAGAGTGTTTGAGGACCAGGACATCCGTAGGGATACCAAGGGGCTTGTTTATAAAGCTATTGTCCTCCCAACCCTGCTATATGCCTGCAAAACGTGGACTGTGTACAGATGTCAACATTTTACACTGAAATGCAACACCGCCTGAGCTCTGCAAGTGCAGCATTTTTCCGAATGAAGCAGAGAGTGTTTGAGCACTGGGACATCCGTAGGGAGACCAAGGGGCTTGTCTATAGAGCTATTGTCCTCCCAACCCTGCTATATGCCTGCGAGACGTGGACTGTCTACAGGCGTCCCATGCAACTCTTCGAACGATTCCATCAGTGCTGCCTTCGAAAAATCCTGCAAATGTCTTTGGAAGACAAGCGGACAAACGTCAGCGTGCTGGAAGAAGCAAAGACCACCAGCACTGAAGCGATGGTCCTCCGCCATCAACTCCGCTGGAACAGCCACGTTGTCCGGATGCCCGACCACCGTCTCCCAAAGCAGTTGCTCTATTCCAAACTTAAGAACGGAAAACAGAATGTTGGAGGCCAGGAAAGGGGTTAGGGTTAGCCCTCTCTTTTGGGGAGATTTCCTGCTTCTAGGCAGGAAATAGGCAGGAGATTTCCTGCTTCTAGGATTTCCCCATCAAACAGGGGCATGAGGGTTGGTGCACGTGTGTGTGTGGCCACGCTACCACCCCTCTGCAGCCCTGAGAGCCTTTCCTCTCCGCTCCACAGCCGGTCCACCATCCTGGTGCAGCTGCAGACGGGAGACCACCCTGAGCTACGCTACCAGCCGGGAGACCACCTGGGCATCTTCCCAGCCAACAGCCCTGAGCTGGTGCAGGAGCTGCTGGAGCGCATCGAGGACCCCCCACCCCCAGGAGAGACTGTTACCGTGGAGACCTTGGAGGCTGGAGTTGAAGGTGCGTGAGGTGGTACCAGCAATGGTGGTGCCAAGCCAAAAGAACTATATCCCATAGGACTTGTGTTCATGCAGTGTGTTCTACCCACCAAGGGCCAAGACAGATGGGGTACTGTTGGGGATTCCTCATCTTTGGAAAAGGAAGGGGAGCAGGGAAGTGCTCAGGAATTGGAAGAAGAATCAGAAAATGAGGGTTTGAAAGGGCCCACATTTCTAGAGAGACAAAAATAGATAGAGCACAGACGCCATTCAGCCAGAATAGCTGCTAAAAACGCTGAGCTCACTGGGAGACGCCCTATCTTCTCCTGCGTGGGGAATTCAGGGCTATAAATCGGAGGCAGGATTGGGTTGTTGTAGGTTTTTTCGGGCTATATGGCCATGTTCTAGAGGTGCCCTCACTACCTTTGAGGATGCTTGCCATAGATGCAGGTGAAATGTCAGGACAGAATGCCTCTAGAACATGGCCATATAAACCGAAAAAACCTACAACCCAGTGATTCCGGCCATGAAAGCCTTCAAAAATAGAGGCAGAATTAGTCAGCATTCGCTGGTAACAACAACCCTGATCCTGCTGTTTTCACTCCAACAGAATCTGCTTTGTGTCTGCTACTAAGGACTTAGTTCATTGCCCATTGTCTTGTAAGAGACTTGAATTTGTGTCTGGATTAAGACTTCCTTGCTTTCTTTTGCACTTTTCAATTACATTTGCTTATCCTTTGTGTTTACTAAAGTAAAGCATTTTTCTTTTACTTTCAATATTGTTTAAAGGCTGTTTTTGAGGAACAACTCAGAACACGTATTCTTGTCCTGGTGGTACTCTCCTCCCCCAATAATGGGCATTTCTTCCTTTGTTGGGGCTCATGTGGTTCTCTCTTCTTAATTAGCCCAAAAACCTTCAGAGGTTTATTTTTCTAATCCCAACCAAATTCTGAAAGCGAAAGAGATTGTTCAACAGGTTTAATTGATCAAGACACCTTGCGGGGTGAGCAAAAGGAAAGTGCCACCTTCAACTGATGCGCAGTTCAGTTTTATAGTCAGAACTTTTGAGCATAACACAAAGTTCAGTGAATTTTTCTCTTCCTATGTTCTCTCTTATCACTATCCTTTGTGCCTACTTTGACAGCAGCTTGCATTCCCCTTCTCTCGTCCCATTTCCGGCTGATATTTTCCCCTCCAAGACTCTCTCTTACTCTCTTTCAGCCTCCCATCCTTGCACGTCATCAAGCTCTTTTTTAACATTCTCTCCTTTGTTGTTTTGACTTTCTCTCTCTCCCCCAGGACCTTTTAGGGCAGGCATGGGGAACCTTCGGCCCTCCAGGTGTGGTGGACTTCAACTCCCACAATTCCTTGAGGCCAAGGTAAGCCTTTGGGGCGAATGCCGAGCCTCAAGGAATTGTGGGAGTTGAAGTCCACCACACCTGGAGGGCTGAAGGTTCCTGACCCCTGTTTTAGGGCTTCCTTACTGTCTAAACCTTTTGCTGTCTTGCAATTTTCCATTCTTCTTTATTTCCCTCTCTTCCTCAATCCCTACACATTGTCCATCTGTAAGGGGCTGCAGCCACAGGAGGGTCAGTGGGAGGTCTAATGGGGGTGGGTGTGTCCTACTGCAACCACACTGAAGTGTCCACAAGAGCCATTGACAGAAGAATTGGGGTCTTCATAGTGATTGAATGGGGTTGGATGGGACTCTGAGAGGAGGAAGATGAAGACAAGAGAGAGGGGTGGAAAACGAGAGCCCTCCCACTGCCACTGCTACTTCCACTGGCACTATTTCCACTGCCACCACTTCTGGGCAGTTTGCCTCCTCTCCTGCATCCCAACCCTGTTGAGTGTGGTCAGAAAGAGGCAGCAGGGAGAGATGAGACCAGGACTCCTCTCTGTTTTCCTAAGGCTGTTTCTTGTCCCTCCTGCCCCACCCCGCAGGTGTGAAGCGCTTGTGGGTGCCGGACCCCCGCCTACCCCCTTGCACCCTGCGCCAGGCCCTCTCCTCCTTCTTGGACATCACCACTCCACCTAGTCCACAGCTGCTCCAGCTCCTGGCCACGCTGGCAGAGGACCCTCGGGAGAAGGAGGCACTCCAGCGCCTCAGCAAGGTGGGATGGAGGGAGTGAGACCCCCACAGTGGGGCTGTGCTGGGTGGAATTGGGGTGTGTGTGTCTCCTCGAGGGCAGGGGTGAGAAGCAAATCCTGGTCAAGGATTAAAGCAGAGATGGCCAAGGCAGGTCTACTGGGGTCTACTTCTGGGGCATCTTTGGTAGTCCCACAACACCGTGTTGTTGCCCTGCTCACCCCCAGGACGCCCTTCTCTACGAGGAGTGGAAGTGGTTCCGCTGCCCAACGCTGGTGGAGGTGCTGGAGGAGTTCCCCTCGGTGCCCTTGCCAGCCTCACTGGCCTTGACCCAGCTGCCCCTGCTCCAGCCACGCTACTACTCCATCAGCTCCGCGCCAAGTGCCCATCCAGGACAAGTCCACCTCACCGTCGCCGTCCTCAACTTTCACAGCCAGAGTGAGTGACCGGAGGGGGGGGGGGGGTATTGGGGTGGTGGGAGGGGGGGTTACTGGGACACCGGATGGCTAGGTCAGCAGGGGTGAGTCTGGCATCCTGCCAAAGACTAGCAGTGAAAGGATCACTGGGGTGTTGTGAGGTTTCCAGGCTGTATGATTGCACGCAGGCGAAACATCACACGAATATGCTGGTTCAGTTAGTTAGGCGATCCCTCGCTTTCCGAGGATGATTGTCTTCCAATATTCTTGTGGGTCCGTATGTGATTGTGGAGCCCTCTTCTTGCTCTGCATCTTCTTCCGCAGTGAGGGCATTGGTTTCCAGGTGGAAGGCGGTCTCGGTTGGGGTTGGCTTGATGCGCCTTCTTCTTGGCACGCTTCTCCCTTTCGCCCTCCATTCGTGCCTCCTCAAATTCTGCAGCACTGCTGGTCACAGCTGACCTCCAGCTGGAGCGCTCAAGGGCCATGGCTTCCCAATTCTCAGTGTCTATGCCAGAGTTTTTAAGGTTGGCTTTGAGCCCATCTTTCAATCTCTTTTCCTGTCCTCCAACATTCCATTTTCCATTCTTGAGTTCGGAGTAGAGCAACTGCTTTGGGAGACGGTGGTCGGGCACCCGGACAACGTGGCCGGTCCAGCGAAATTGGTGGCAGAGGACCATCGCTTCAATGCTGGTGGTCTTTGCTTCTTCCAGCACGCTGACGTTTGTCCACCTGTCTTCCCAAGAGATTTGCAGGATTTTCCGGAGGCAGCGCTGATGGAATCGTTCTAGGAGTTGCATGTGACGTCTGTACACAGTCCACGTTTCGCCGGCATAGAGCAGGGTTGGGAGGACAATAACTTTATAGACAAGCACCTTGGTATCCATACAGATGTCCTGGTCCTCAAACATTCTCTGCTTCATTCGGAAAAATGCTGCACTCGCAGAGCTCAGGCAGTGTTGTATTTCGGTGTCGATGTTGACTTTGGTGGAGAGGTGGCGAATATGCTAGTAGAACATGGCCATTAAGCTTGGAAACCACACAACACCCCAGTGATTCTGGTTGTGAAAGCCTTTGACAATATACTGAGAGGATCACTTATTCCACTTCCTCTCTTTCACCCCACAGATGGAAAGGGACCCCTGCACTATGGGGTCTGCTCCACGTGGCTTTCCCGATGTGTGCCTGGAGACATGGTACCGGCTTTTGTCCGAGGGTAAGGGGCTCACTGGGATTGGGGGGTGGCTGGCCTTTGACCCTGAGGGGATGCAGGAACATCTGGTCAACATGTTGGAGCTGCTACAGATGTTGGGAACCAAAAGGTTTCTCATGATGGACAGAGGAGGAAACACTTTCCAGGTTGACCCGTGTCTACTAGAAGGAGCCACTGTTGCTTGCAGAAGTCCTGGTGGTCTTTTGACCTGTCCTCACCCTGGGGCTGCTGTCCACCTAGGTGATTGATAGATGGGATGGTGGACAAGGGAGGAAACACTTTCCAGGTTGACCTGTGTCTGCTAGAAGAAGCCACTGTTGCTTGCAGAAGTCCTGGTGGTCTTTTGACCTGTCCTCACCCTGGGGCTGCTGTCCACCTAGGTGATTGATAGATGGGATGGTGGACAAGGGAGGAAACACTTTCCAGGTTGACCCGTGTCTGCTAGAAGAAACCACTGTTGCCTGCAGAAGTCCTGGCAGTCTTTTGACCTGTTCTCACCCTGTGGCTGATGTCCACCTAGGTGGGTCTTCCTTAATGACTACCCTCTGTCCCTCTCAGGGCCCCCAACTTCCAGTTACCCCAGGACCCCTCCGTCCCCTGCATCTTGGTGGGTCCTGGAACCGGCATCGCCCCTTTCCGGAGCTTCTGGCAACAGCGGATGCATGAAATTGAGACCCAGGGTGAGTCATGGCAACCCTTGCATGGACTGGAGAGCGGCGATGACGGGGGTCCCATTGCAACCCTGTCCTTGTTCACCATCTGCCTCTCTTTTCCTCCCACCCCAGGCCTCCCATCCAGTGAGATGACCCTGGTCTTTGGGTGCCGCAGCTCCCTCCACGACCAGATCTACGAGGAGGAGATTCAGGAGGCCCAGCAGAAGGGGGCCCTCAGCCGGGTCTTGACGGGATTCTCCCGCGATCCAGATTACCCCAAGGTAGGGACAGTCTGGGGAAGGGGGCAGACCTTAGGAACTGGGGGCTCCCAACAGCAGTCAGCATCTGATCACGGAGGAGCCTTGGGAAGGGTCATATCCATGGATCCACCTCTGGACACATGGGGTTCCTCAGGGGCCATTCTCTCCCCTCTCTTGTTTAACATCTCTATGCGACCACTTGCTCAGCTGGTTCGAGGTTTTGGGCTTGAGTGTGACCAGTACGCCGATGACACTCAGTTGGTGCTGAAGATGGAAGGCCGACCGGACTCTGTCCCCGATTGTTTACATCAGTGCCTCATTGAGGCCGTTCCTGGATGGCTGCGTGCCAGCAGGTTGAGGGTGAATCCAGCAAAGACGGAGATCCTATGGCTGGGTCAACCGAACAGTGGGGATATCCGTCTGCCTACCCTGGATGGCAAGGAGCTACGCCCGTCATTGTTGGTCAAGAGTCTGGGAGTCCTTTTGGACCCTCTGCGGACGATGGAGGTCCAGGTCTCTCTCCGCCGTGAGCAGAACCACCTTCTTTCACCTGCGGCAGGCTAGACGGCTGGCCCCTTACCTGTCCAGGGATGACCTAGCTACGGTGATCCAGGCCACGGTCATATCAAGACTGGACTACTGCAATGCCCTCTACATTGGCCTTCCTCTGTCGGTGATCCGGAAGCTCAAGTTGGTACAAAATGCATCTGCTCGGCTTCTTGTGGGAACTCCGATGAGATGCCACATCACCCCAATCTTACTACATCTCCATTGGTTACCCATTGAGCACCGGATCACTTTCAAAGGGATGGGACTCACCTTGAAGGCCTTGCATGGTCTGGGGCCAATGTACCTGAGGGACCGCCTCACCCCTTCCCAACCCGAGAGATCCCTCCGTTCTGAGGACCAAGATCTATTGGAAATTCCCAGTGTCAAGACCTTGCGTCTCACAGCAACCAGGCGCAGAGCCTTCACAGCAGTGGCACCATCGCTCTGGAATACTCTGCCACCTGAAGTCCGTGCCTTGCGGGACTTACCAGCTTTCATAGAATCATAGAATCATAGAATCCAAGAGTTGGAAGAGACCTCATGGGCCTTCATCCAGTCCAACCCCCTGCCAAGAAGCAGGAATATTGCATTCAAATCACCCCTGACAGATGGCCATCCAGCCTCTGCTTAAAAGCTTCCAAAGAAGGAGCCTCCACCACACTCCCTCCGGGGCAGAGAGTTCCACTGCTGAACGGCTCTCACAGTCAGGAAGTTCTTCCTAATGTTCAGATGGAATCTCCTCTCTTGTAGTTTGAAGCCATTGCTCCATTGCGTCCTAGTCTCCAGGGAAGCAGAAAGGAAGCTTGCTCCCTCCTCCTCCCTGTGGCTTCCTCTCACATATTTATACACGGCTATCATATCTCCTCTCAGCCTTCTCTTCTTCAGGCTAAACATGCCCAGTTCTCTAAGCCGCTCCTCATAGGGCTTGTTCTCCAGACCCTTGATCATTTGAGTCGCCCTCCTCTGGACACATTCCAGCTTGTCAATATCTCTCTTGAATTGTGCTGCCCTGAATTGGACACAATATTCCAGGTAAAGTGGTCTAACCAAAGCAGAATAGAGCATGGGGAGCATGACTTCCTTAGATCTAGACACTAGGCTCCTATTGATGCAGGCCAAAATCCCATTGGCTTAGCTATTCTTGTAAGCCGCTCCGAGCCCCAGGGGAGTGGCGGCATAGAAGTTTAAATAATAAATAAATAAATGCACGGTGGACAAGGGGTCACCATGTGGGAGTCCAGGTCCCAGGCATGGGAGGAGTCCCATGCGCTAGTTCCAGCTGGGTCTCTCTCCCTATACATTCCAGACCTATGTCCAGGACCTACTGAGGATGTCCCTCTCCGGCTACGTCTTCGAAGCCCTGTGCCGGCGCCAGGGACACATGTACGTCTGTGGAGATGTCACCATGGCGACGGGGGTCCTGCAGACCGTCCAGCAGATACTAGCCAAGGAAGGGAAGATGGCGCTGGCCGAGGCCGGAGACCTGATCAGTGAGCTTCGGGTGAGCAAGGGACAGGACCTGGGGGTTAGGACACTGGCCACATGAGCTTTGTCCAGCTCCGAGGGTTTGTGGTGGGTGATGCAGAAGGTGGGGTGCTCCTCAAAAAGGTTGAGATCCATGTTGGCCTTGCTGAGGGTAGGTCCGCTTTTGACGTGGTCCCCCATGGATCCCCCTCTCTGCTCCTGGAGAGAGGTGGCACTCTCTGCATGTATCTTTTGGGGAGGGGGCTTCCAGACAGTTCCAAGGCAACGTCTCTTTCCTCTTATTTGGTCTCAGGACAAGAACCGCTATCACGAGGACATCTTTGGCCTGACCTTCCGGACGCAGGAGGTGGCCTCTCGTATCCGGAGCCAGTCCTTCACCAGCCAGAGGAGGAGCTTGCTGATGGGACCCTGAGCCACCCCGCTTCCGTGGGATTTCGTGCGTTATATGTCGATCGCCCCACTTCCGTGGGACTTATGTGTTGACGTCCTTCAAGCTGTTGTGAAATACCCTGCTCATCCCCAGCCTTGGCGGAGAAGGGATTGAGGGGGCAACGGGGGCGTGGGGAGTGTCTTGATTTGGGGTGTTTTTTTACGTAGAAGCCCACAAACGAGGGCCAGGTGCAAAAGATACAAGTCAAATTAAAGGATTTTGGGGTTTTGAGTTCCAGAATTTGAGTTCCCCTCCAAAGCCAGCTCCACGTTGTCCCAGGATGGCTTCATTTTCAACACAGAATTTTGTGATTGTTCCTGCGGCTCCGACATTGTTGGGAGCACATTCCAATCCTCATCAAAGTGTAAATACTTCACTATCTTCTCGTGGAAAGTGAGAATAACAACACTTTATTCCGACTGATCCTGCTCCCTGCTTCATTCACGGCTCTTCAAATCACAATAAATAAACCGTCTCTGGTGTCGGAGGAAAAACCAGGGAAGGGAGAGCGGTGCTGCCGAGGTAGGGCTCAGGTTGGCTTCACCAGGTGAGCAAAGGCTGCACCTGGTCAAAGGCAGATTCCCCCACAGATATAGAGGCAGTCCTTGAGTTACAAACACCTGGAAGTTGTCTCAGCTCCATTCTCATGCTCAGATGGAAAGGAGATTCCACCGGAACATGAGGAAGAACTTTCTGATTGTGAGAGAGGGCTCTTCAGCAGTGGAACTCTCTCTCTGCCCCGAAATGCGGTGGAGGCTCCAACTTTGGAGGATATGAAGCAGAAGCTGGATGGCCATCTGTCAGGGGGGCTTTGACGGAGGACCATCTGTCAGGCAGGGCTCAGGTTGGCTTCACCAGATGAGCAAAAGCCAATGGGATTTTGGCCTGCATAAATAGGAGTCTAGTGTCTAGATCTAGGGAAGTCATGCTCCCCATGCTCTACTCTGGGTTGGTTAGACCACACTCTCTGCCCCAGAGGGAGTGTGGTGGAGGCTCCTTCTTTGGAAGCTTTTAAACAGAGGCTGGATGGCCATCTGTCGGGGGTGATTTGAATGCAATATTCCTGCTTCTTGGCAGAATGGGGTTGGACTGGATGATGGCCCAGGAGGTCTCTTCCAACTCTTGGATTCTAGGATTCTATGACTTGGAATATAGTGTCCAACTCTGTGCACCACAATTGAAGGGAGATGTTGACAAGCTGAAATGTGTCCAGAGGAAGAGGGTGACTAAAATGATCAAGGGTCTGGAGAACAAGCCCCATGAGGAGCAGCTTAAGGATCTGGGCATGTTTAGCCTGAAGAGAAGGCTGAGAGGAGACATGATAGCCATGTATAAATATGTGAGAGGAAGCCACAGGGAGGAGGAGGGAGCAAGCTTGTTTTCTGCTTCCTTGGAGACTAGGACGCAATGGAGGAATGGCTTCAAACTACAAGAGAGGAGATTCCACCTGAACATGAGGAAGAACTGCCTGACTGTGAGAGCCGTTCAGCAGTGGAACTCTCTGCCCCGGAGTGTGGTGGAGGCTCCTTCTTTGGAAGCTTTTAAGCAGAGGCTGGATGGCCATCTATCAGGGGTGCTTTGAATGCAATATTCCTGCTTCTTGGCAGAATGGGGTTGGACTGGATGGCCCACGAGGTCTCTTCCAACTCTTTGATTCTAGGATTCTATAACTTCCTGACAGTAAGAGCTGTTCAGCAGTGGAACCCTCTGCCCCGGAGTGTGGTGGAGGCTTCTTCTTTGGAGGCTTTGAAGCAGAGGCTGGATGGCCATCTGTTAGGGGTTCTTTGAATGCACTATTCCTGCTTCTTGGCAGAATGGGGTTGGACTGGATGACCCAGCAGGTCTCTCCCAACTCTAGGATTCTATGATACAAGAAAGGAGATTCCATCTGAACATGAGGAATATGGTCTATGCAATGCAATGCTAGTACTGTGGTGACCATCCTGCTTCTGTGCCAATTTACACTTCCATGTGATGAAGTCCTGAATTTGGGTGACTTACTTCTCCTAGTATTTTTCTCAGTGCAATACACTGTTTCCCAAGAATCTCCGCAAGTTGCTTCAAGTGGTGAATCTGCCTCTGACCAAATAACACCACCACTTTATTCCGACTGGTCTCCCTCCCGGCTTCATTCAGGGCTCTTCAAATCACAATGAATACACCATCACTGGTGTTGGAGGAAAGACCAGGGAAGGGAGAGAACGGAGCTGCCAAGGTTTGGCTCAGGTTGGTTTCACCAGGTGAGCAAAGGCTGCACCTGTTCAGAGGCAGATTGATATACAGTGTCCTCTCACTATTTCATAGAATCCTAGAATCATAGAATCAAAGAGTTGGAAGAGACCTCCTGGGCCATCCTCCAGTCCAACCCCATTCTGCCAAGAAGTAGGAATGTTGCATTCAAATCACCCCTGACAGATGGCCATCCAGCCTCTGCTTAAAAGCCTCCAAAGAAGGAGCCTCCACCACACTTCAGGGCAGAGAGTTCCACTGCTGAACGGCTCTCACAGTCAGGAAGTTCTTCCTTATGTTCAGATGGAATCTCCTCTCTTGTACTTTGAAGCCATAGTTCCCTTGCGTCCTAGTCTCCAGGGAAGCAGAAAGGAAGCTTGCTCCCTCCTCCTCCCTGTGGCTTCCTCTCACATATTTATACATGGCCCTCATCATATCTCCTCTCAGCCTTCTCTTCTTCAGGCTAAACATGCCCAGCTCCTTAAGCCGCTCCTCATAGGGCTTGTTCTCCAGACCCTTGATCTGCTCCTTCCTCCCTGTGGCTTCCTCTCACATATTTATACATGGCTATCATCATATCTCCTCTCAGCCTTCTCTTCTTCAGGCTAAACATGCCCAGCTCCTTAAGCCGCTCCTCATAGGGCTTGTTCTCCAGACCCTTGATCTGCTCCTTCCTCCCTCTGGCTTCCTCTCATATATTTATACATGGCTATCATGTCTCCTCTCAGCCTTCTCTTCTTCAGGCTAAACATGCCCAGCTCCTTAAGCCGCTCCTCATAGGGCTTGTTCTCCAGACCCTTGATCTGCTCCTTCCTCCCTGTGGCTTCCTCTCACATATTTATACATGGCCCTCGTCATATCTCCTCTCGGCCTTCTCTTCTTCAGGCTAAACATGCCCAGCTCCTTAAGCCGCTCCTCATAGGGCTTGTTCTCCAGACCCTTGATCTGCTCCTTCCTCCCTGTGGCTTCCTCTCACACATTTATACATGGCTGTCATGTCTCCTCTCAGCCTTCTCTTCTTCAGGCGAAACATGCCCAGCTCCTTAAGCCGCTCCTCATAGGGCTTGTTCTCCAGACCCTTGATCATTTGAGTCGCCCTCTTTCTCTGGACACATTCCAGCTTAGAGTCAATATCTCTCTTGAATTGTGGTGCCCAGAATGGGACACAATATTCCAGGTAAAGTGGTCTAACCAAGGTGGGATAGAGCATGGGGAGCATGACTTCCCTAGATCTAGACACTAGGCTCCTCTTGATGCAGGGCAACATCCCATTCGCAGGTTTGCTTCACACAGACTTGCTGTGGGTGAGAAAATAATATATAAAATAAATAAAATAATGTATAAATATTAAAATGATTATAGCGTCCCTACTTTGCGGATTTTCACTTATTGCGGGTGGTCCTGGAACGGAACCCCCGCGATAAGTGAGGGAACACCGTACAGGGCAGTCCCTGACTTACAAACACAGGACTCACAAATGAAAATGGAGCCGAGACAACAGGAAGAGAGAGAAATCTGTCCCTAGGAAGGGAAATTCACTCCTGGGAAGTTATTATTATTATCAGGGGTGGGCGAGGGGGGGAGGGAAGGGGTCTCCACCAAAGCTTCATCATTAGTTGTGGAGTCCCCAGCAGGGCAATGGGTTCAACCCTTGTGCCGGCAGGTCTGCTGACTGAAAGGTTGACAGTTCCCACCTGTCAGCTCCAGCTTCTCATGTGCGGACATGAGAGAAGCCTCCCATAGGATGGTAACGCTGCCCTTGAGCCTTGCACCTCCGAGGGAGTGGGTGAGTTCCCATCTGTCAGCTCCAGCTTCTCATGTGCGGACATGAGAGAAGCCTCTCATAGGATGCTAACGCTTCCCTTGAGCCTTGCACCTCCGAGGGAGTGGGTGAGTTCCCATCTGTCAGCTCCAGCTTCTCATGTGCGGACATGAGAGAAGCCTCTCATAGGATGCTAACGCTTCCCTTGAGCCTTGCACCTCCGAGGGAGTGGGTGAGTTCCCATCTGTCAGCTCCAGCTTCTCATGCGCGGACATGAGAGAAGCCTCTCATAGGATGGTAACGCTTCCCTTGAGCCTTGCACCTCCGAGGGAGTGGGTGAGTTCCCATCTGTCAGCTCCAGCTTCTCATGTGCGGACATGAGAGAAGCCTCTCATAGGATGCTAACGCTTCCCTTGAGCCTTGCACCTCCGAGGGAGTGGGTGAGTTCCCATCTGTCAGCTCCAGCTTCTCATGTGCGGACATGAGAAAAGCCTCCCATAGGATGCTAACGCTTCCCTTGAGCCTTGACCTCTGAGGGAGTGGGTGAGCTCCCATCTGTTAGCTCCAGCTTCTCATGTGCGGACATGAGAGAAGCCTCCCATAGGATGGTAACGCTTCCCTTGAGCCTTGCACCTCCGAGGGAGTGGGTGAGTTCCCATCTGTCAGCTCCAGCTTCTCATGCGCGGACATGAGAGAAGCCTCCCATAGGATGGTAACGCTTCCCTTGAGCCTTACACCTCCGAGGGAGTGGGTGAGTTCCCATCTGTTAGCTCCAGCTTCTCATGTGCGGACATGAGAGAAGCCTCCCATAGGATGGTAACGCTTCCCTTGAGCCTTGCACCTCCGAGGGAGTGGGTGAGTTCCCATCTGTCAGCACCAGCTTCTCATGCGGGGACATGAGAGAAGCCTCCCATAGGATGGTAACGCTTCCCTTGAGCCTTGCACCTCCGAGGGAGTGGGTGAGTTCCCATCTGTTAGCTCCAGCTTCTCATGTGTGGACATGAGAGAAGCCTCCCATAGGATGGTAACGCTTCCCTTGAGCCTTGCACCTCCGAGGGAGTGGGTGAGTTCCCATCTGTCAGCACCAGCTTCTCATGTGCGGACATGAGAGAAGCCTCCCATAGGATGCTAACGCTTCCCTTGAGCCTTGCACCTCCGAGGGAGTGGGTGAGTTCCCATCTGTCAGCTCCAGCTTCTCATGTGCGGACATGAGAGAAGCCTCCCATAGGATGGTAACGCTTCCCTTGAGCCTTGCACCTCCGAGGGAGTGGGTGAGTTCCCATCTGTCAGCTCCAGCTTCTCATGCGCGGACATGAGAGAAGCCTCCCATAGGATGGTAACGCTTCCCTTGAGCCTTGCACCTCCGAGGGAGTGGGTGAGTTCCCATCTGTCAGCTCCAGCTTCTCATGCGCGGACATGAGAGAAGCCTCCCATAGGATGGTAACGCTTCCCTTGAGCCTTGCACCTCCGAGGGAGTGGGTGAGTTCCCATCTGTCAGCTCCAGCTTCTCATGCGCGGACATGAGAGAAGCCTCCCATAGGATGGTAACGCTTCCCTTGAGCCTTGCACCTCCGAGGGAGTGGGTGAGTTCCCATCTGTTAGCTCCAGCTTCTCATGTGCGGACATGAGAGAAGCCTCCCATAGGATGCTAACGCTTCCCTTGAGCCTTGCACCTCCGAGGGAGTGGGTGAGTTCCCATCTGTCAGCTCCAGCTTCTCATGTGCGGACATGAGAGAAGCCTCCCATAGGATGGTAACGCTTCCCTTGAGCCTTGCACCTCCGAGGGAGTGGGTGAGTTCCCACCTGTCAGCTCCAGCTTCTCATGTGCGGACATGAGAGAAGCCTCCCATAGGATGGTAACGCTTCCCTTGAGCCTTGCACCTCCGAGGGAGTGGGTGAGTTCCCATCTGTTAGCTCCAGCTTCTCATGTGTGGACATGAGAGAAGCCTCCCATAGGATGGTAACGCTTCCCTTGAGCCTTGCACCTCCGAGGGAGTGGGTGAGTTCCCACCTGTCAGCTCCAGCTTCTCATGTGCGGACATGAGAGAAGCCTCCCATAGGATGGTAACGCTTCCCTTGAGCCTTGCACCTCCGAGGGAGTGGGTGAGTTCCCATCTGTTAGCTCCAGCTTCTCATGTGCGGACATGAGAGAAGCCTCCCATAGGATGGTAACGCTTCCCTTGAGCCTTGCACCTCCGAGGGAGTGGGTGAGTTCCCACCTGTCAGCTCCAGCTTCTCATGTGTGGACATGAGAGAAGCCTCCCATAGGATGCTAACGCTTCCCTTGAGCCTTGCACCTCCGAGGGAGTGGGTGAGTTCCCATCTGTCAGCTCCAGCTTCTCATGTGCGGACATGAGAGAAGCCTCCCATAGGATGGTAACGCTTCCCTTGAGCCTTGCACCTCCGAGGGAGTGGGTGAGTTCCCATCTGTCAGCTCCAGCTTCTCATGTGCGGACATGAGAGAAGCCTCCCATAGGATGGTAACGCTGCCCTTGAGCCTTGCACCTCCGAGGGAGTGGGTGAGTTCCCATCTGTCAGCTCCAGCTTCTCATGTGCGGACATGAGAGAAGCCTCTCATAGGATGCTAACGCTTCCCTTGAGCCTTGCACCTCCGAGGGAGTGGGTGAGTTCCCATCTGTCAGCTCCAGCTTCTCATGTGCGGACATGAGAAAAGCCTCCCATAGGATGCTAACGCTTCCCTTGAGCCTTGACCTCTGAGGGAGTGGGTGAGCTCCCATCTGTTAGCTCCAGCTTCTCATGTGCGGACATGAGAGAAGCCTCCCATAGGATGGTAACGCTTCCCTTGAGCCTTGCACCTCCGAGGGAGTGGGTGAGTTCCCATCTGTCAGCTCCAGCTTCTCATGCGCGGACATGAGAGAAGCCTCCCATAGGATGGTAACGCTTCCCTTGAGCCTTACACCTCCGAGGGAGTGGGTGAGTTCCCATCTGTTAGCTCCAGCTTCTCATGTGCGGACATGAGAGAAGCCTCCCATAGGATGGTAACGCTTCCCTTGAGCCTTGCACCTCCGAGGGAGTGGGTGAGTTCCCATCTGTCAGCACCAGCTTCTCATGCGGGGACATGAGAGAAGCCTCCCATAGGATGGTAACGCTTCCCTTGAGCCTTGCACCTCCGAGGGAGTGGGTGAGTTCCCATCTGTTAGCTCCAGCTTCTCATGTGTGGACATGAGAGAAGCCTCCCATAGGATGGTAACGCTTCCCTTGAGCCTTGCACCTCCGAGGGAGTGGGTGAGTTCCCATCTGTCAGCACCAGCTTCTCATGTGCGGACATGAGAGAAGCCTCCCATAGGATGCTAACGCTTCCCTTGAGCCTTGCACCTCCGAGGGAGTGGGTGAGTTCCCATCTGTCAGCTCCAGCTTCTCATGTGCGGACATGAGAGAAGCCTCCCATAGGATGGTAACGCTTCCCTTGAGCCTTGCACCTCCGAGGGAGTGGGTGAGTTCCCATCTGTCAGCTCCAGCTTCTCATGCGCGGACATGAGAGAAGCCTCCCATAGGATGGTAACGCTTCCCTTGAGCCTTGCACCTCCGAGGGAGTGGGTGAGTTCCCATCTGTCAGCTCCAGCTTCTCATGCGCGGACATGAGAGAAGCCTCCCATAGGATGGTAACGCTTCCCTTGAGCCTTGCACCTCCGAGGGAGTGGGTGAGTTCCCATCTGTCAGCTCCAGCTTCTCATGCGCGGACATGAGAGAAGCCTCCCATAGGATGGTAACGCTTCCCTTGAGCCTTGCACCTCCGAGGGAGTGGGTGAGTTCCCATCTGTTAGCTCCAGCTTCTCATGTGCGGACATGAGAGAAGCCTCCCATAGGATGCTAACGCTTCCCTTGAGCCTTGCACCTCCGAGGGAGTGGGTGAGTTCCCATCTGTCAGCTCCAGCTTCTCATGTGCGGACATGAGAGAAGCCTCCCATAGGATGGTAACGCTTCCCTTGAGCCTTGCACCTCCGAGGGAGTGGGTGAGTTCCCACCTGTCAGCTCCAGCTTCTCATGTGCGGACATGAGAGAAGCCTCCCATAGGATGGTAACGCTTCCCTTGAGCCTTGCACCTCCGAGGGAGTGGGTGAGTTCCCATCTGTTAGCTCCAGCTTCTCATGTGTGGACATGAGAGAAGCCTCCCATAGGATGGTAACGCTTCCCTTGAGCCTTGCACCTCCGAGGGAGTGGGTGAGTTCCCACCTGTCAGCTCCAGCTTCTCATGTGCGGACATGAGAGAAGCCTCCCATAGGATGGTAACGCTTCCCTTGAGCCTTGCACCTCCGAGGGAGTGGGTGAGTTCCCATCTGTTAGCTCCAGCTTCTCATGTGCGGACATGAGAGAAGCCTCCCATAGGATGGTAACGCTTCCCTTGAGCCTTGCACCTCCGAGGGAGTGGGTGAGTTCCCACCTGTCAGCTCCAGCTTCTCATGTGCGGACATGAGAGAAGCCTCCCATAGGATGGTAACGCTTCCCTTGAGCCTTGCACCTCCGAGGGAGTGGGTGAGTTCCCATCTGTTAGCTCCAGCTTCTCATGTGTGGACATGAGAGAAGCCTCCCATAGGATGGTAACGCTTCCCTTGAGCCTTGCACCTCCGAGGGAGTGGGTGAGTTCCCACCTGTCAGCTCCAGCTTCTCATGTGCGGACATGAGAGAAGCCTCCCATAGGATGGTAACGCTTCCCTTGAGCCTTGCACCTCCGAGGGAGTGGGTGAGTTCCCATCTGTTAGCTCCAGCTTCTCATGTGTGGACATGAGAGAAGCCTCCCATAGGATGGTAACGCTTCCCTTGAGCCTTGCACCTCCGAGGGAGTGGGTGAGTTCCCACCTGTCAGCTCCAGCTTCTCATGTGCGGACATGAGAGAAGCCTCCCATAGGATGGTAACGCTTCCCTTGAGCCTTGCACCTCCGAGGGAGTGGGTGAGTTCCCATCTGTTAGCTCCAGCTTCTCATGTGCGGACATGAGAGAAGCCTCCCATAGGATGGTAACGCTTCCCTTGAGCCTTGCACCTCCGAGGGAGTGGGTGAGTTCCCACCTGTCAGCTCCAGCTTCTCATGTGCGGACATGAGAGAAGCCTCCCATAGGATGGTAACGCTTCCCTTGAGCCTTGCACCTCCGAGGGAGTGGGTGAGTTCCCATCTGTTAGCTCCAGCTTCTCATGTGTGGACATGAGAGAAGCCTCCCATAGGATGGTAACGCTTCCCTTGAGCCTTGCACCTCCGAGGGAGTGGGTGAGTTCCCACCTGTCAGCTCCAGCTTCTCATGTGCGGACATGAGAGAAGCCTCCCATAGGATGGTAACGCTTCCCTTGAGCCTTGCACCTCCGAGGGAGTGGGTGAGTTCCCATCTGTTAGCTCCAGCTTCTCATGTGTGGACATGAGAGAAGCCTCCCATAGGATGGTAACGCTTCCCTTGAGCCTTGCACCTCCGAGGGAGTGGGTGAGTTCCCACCTGTCAGCTCCAGCTTCTCATGTGCGGACATGAGAGAAGCCTCCCATAGGATGGTAACGCTTCCCTTGAGCCTTGCACCTCCGAGGGAGTGGGTGAGTTCCCATCTGTTAGCTCCAGCGTCTCATCTGTGGACATGAGAAAAGCCTCCCATAGGATGCTAACGCTTCCCTTGAGCCTTGCATCTCCAAGGGAGTGGGTGAGTTTCCATCTGTCAGCACCAGCTTCTCATGCAGGGACATGAGAGAAGCCTCCCATAGGATGCTAACGCTTCCCTTGAGCCTTGCACCTCTGAGGGAGTGGGTGAGCTCCCATCTGTCAGCTCCAGCTTCTCATGTGGGGACATGAGAGAAGCCTCCCATAGGATGGTAATGCTTCCCTTGAGCCTTGCACCTCTGAGGGAGTGGGTGAGTTCCCATCTGTCAGCACCAGCTTCTCATGCAGGGACATGAGAGAAGCCTCCCATAGGATGGTAACGCTTCCCTTGAGCCTTGCACCTCCGAGGGAGTGGGTGAGTTCCCATCTGTTAGCTCCAGCTTCTCATGTGTGGACATGAGAGAAGCCTCCCATAGGATGGTAACGCTTCCCTTGAGCCTTGCACCTCCGAGGGAGTGGGTGAGTTCCCACCTGTCAGCTCCAGCTTCTCATGTGCGGACATGAGAGAAGCCTCCCATAGGATGGTAACGCTTCCCTTGAGCCTTGCACCTCCGAGGGAGTGGGTGAGTTCCCATCTGTTAGCTCCAGCGTCTCATCTGTGGACATGAGAAAAGCCTCCCATAGGATGCTAACGCTTCCCTTGAGCCTTGCATCTCCAAGGGAGTGGGTGAGTTTCCATCTGTCAGCACCAGCTTCTCATGCAGGGACATGAGAGAAGCCTCCCATAGGATGCTAACGCTTCCCTTGAGCCTTGCACCTCTGAGGGAGTGGGTGAGCTCCCATCTGTCAGCTCCAGCTTCTCATGTGGGGACATGAGAGAAGCCTCCCATAGGATGGTAATGCTTCCCTTGAGCCTTGCACCTCTGAGGGAGTGGGTGAGTTCCCATCTGTCAGCACCAGCTTCTCATGCAGGGACATGAGAGAAGCCTCCCATAGGATGGTAACGCTTCCCTTGAGCCTTGCACCTCCGAGGGAGTGGGTGAGTTCCCATCTGTTAGCTCCAGCTTCTCATGTGTGGACATGAGAAAAGCCTCCCATAGGATGCTAACGCTTCCCTTGAGCCTTGACCTCTGAGGGAGTGGGTGAGCTCCCATCTGTCAGCTCCAGCTTCTCATGCAGGGGCATGAAAGAAGCCTCCCATAGGATGGTAACTCTTCCCTTGAGCCTTGACCTGTGAGGGAGTGGGTGAGCTCCCATCTGTTAGCTCCAGCTTCTCGTGTGGGGACATGAGAAAAGCCTCCCATAGGATGGTAACACACCCAGGCAGCGTTCTCTGGGCAGCGTCCTTGCAGATGGCCAATTCTCTCACACCAGAAGCGACTTGCAGTTTCTCAAAGTCGCCTCTGACATGAAAAAAAAAATCATGGAAACTTCCTCATCGATTCTAGTTTCCACCACAAACCGAGTGTTTCAATTCTCACAGGGACGGAAAGTGAGGCGAAATCTTCTGAGCAGAGGCACAGGCAGCAAAGGAATCTCCACGGGGACGTCCACCCTTCCCTGTGCTCTCCAAAGCTTTTGCATCCACTGGGCTGGAGTTCGATTTAAGAAATGTCCCTGTTCCGACTTACAAACTAAGTTTGCAAGAACAATCCTCCAGAACAGTGTTTCTCAACCTGGGGGTCGGGACCCATGAGGGGGTCACGAAGGGGTGTCAGAGGGGTCGCCAAAGACCATCAGAAAACAGTATTTTCTGATGGTCCTGGGGATTCCATGTGGGAAGTTTGAGCCAATTCTATTGTTGGTGGAGTTCAGAATGTTCTTTGATTGTAATGAACTATAAATCCCAGCAACTACAACTCCCAAAAGCCAAGGTCTATTTTCCCCAGGCTCCACCAGTGTTCACATTTGGGCATATTGAGTATTTGTGCCATGTTTGGTCCAGATCCACCACTGCGTGAGTCCACAGTGCTCTCTGGATATAGGTGAACTACAACTCCCAAACTCAAGGTCATTACCCACCAAACCCTTCCAGTGTTTTCTGTGTGGCAAATTAGGTTCAAATCAATCGCCGGTAGAGTTCAGAATGCTCTTTGATTATAGGTTAACTATAAATCCCAGCAACTACAACTCCCAAATTATAAAACCAATCCTCCCCCAACCCCACTAGCATTTACATGTGGGTGCATTGGGTATTTGTGTCCAGTTTGGTCCAGTGGATGAAAATACATCTTGCATGTCGGATATTTACATTAGGATTCATAACAGGAGCAAAATGACTGTTATGAAGCAGCAACAAAAACAATGTGATGGTTGGGGGTCACCACAACATGAGGAACTGTATTAAGGGGTCACGGCCTGGCTTTATTAGGAGTAGATGGGCGGGGCTGGAGTCCCTCATTAGGAAAAGCTTTCAAGAAAGATCCGAGTCAGCTGCGTGGACGCAGGGAAATACCACAGGTGTGGATTTCACAGTACCACGCAGAAGAACCACTGCTCCAGAAGCTCTCTTGTTTGTAACTTGGGGGCTGCCTGCACCCAACGCCCACCTCCCTTGAGCCTGGCACCTCCGAGCCACCCCCCCTTCCTGCTGGAGGATGAACCAGGAATCCTTGCTGGCCGCACCTGTAAACATTTATTGTCTGTCCTGAGATGGGAGCGGCACCCCATGGAAACGCACCCCCCAACCCGCCTCCCCCTCCCCAAGGCTCCCTCCCATCATCAGAGCCACTTTGGGGGGAGGAGGAGGGGGGCTGGGGTCCTATTTAGCAGCAGAGGGAAGGCGGGGGGGGGGGGAAGCACACGTTGAGGGAGGGGCAGTGTGGGGGGGGGGTGTGGAGCCAGGGGAGGGGGCCCCCCAAGGCTCCTCTGTCCATTGCAGGGACCCTTTAAATACAAGTAGCACCAGGCAGGGCCAGTCCGGCCCTTAGCTTATTCACCCCGAGCGAGACGGGCACACGTCGCCAGCCAGCGAGGCCGCCCCGCCAAGGCCTCTTCTTCCAGGCCAATGTCCACCCAGGGCAGGGGCAGCGCCACCCCTCCAGCCCTGGCCGAGGACATCCCCGCTGGTCATCTTCCGGCCCCGTCCAGGGTGGAGGAGGAATCCTCTCGGCACGAACGAGTCGCCAGTTCAGAAACCTGGAGGGACAAAGGGTAGAAAGGTTGGGTCGAGAAGAGCCAGTAGATCAGTGGTTCTCAACCTTCCCAATGCTGCGACCCCTTCATACACTTCCTCATGTTGTGGTGACCCCCAACCATTAAATTATTTTCATTACTACTTCACAACTGTAATTTTGCTACTGTATTGTCGAACAAACAAGGACATCTAATCACCTCTCAACAAGAGATTGCTCCAGGCTCTGCCAGGCCATCAAGGTGATCAGCTGAAACATTCACACCTAGCTCCAACAGACAAGAGTCCTTTGTCCCACCTGGGTCATTCCACAGATATATAAACGCTTTTTCCTAGTTCCAACAGACCTCACTACCTCTGAGGATGCTTGCCATAGATGCAGGCGAAACGTCAGGAGAGAATCCCTCTAGAACATGGCCATACGGCCTGAAAAAATCTACAACAACCCATTCACATCTTCCTCCAACAGACAAGAGTCCTTTGTCCCACCCTGGACATTATTCCACAGATACATAAACCCTTTTTCCTACTTCCAACAGACCTCACTACCTCTGAGGATGCTTGCCATAGATGCAGGTGAAACGTCAGGAGAGAATGCGTCTATGGCAAGCATCCTCAGAGGTTGAAACATTCACATCTAGCTCCAGCAGACAAGAGTCCTTTGTCCCACCCTGGTCATTCCACAGATATATAAACCCTTTTTCCTAGTTCCAACAGACCTCACTACCTCTGAGGATGCTTGCCAGAGATGCAGGCGAAACGTCAGGAGAGAATGCCTCTAGACCATGGCTATACAGCCCGAAAAAAACCCTACAACAACCCATTCACATCTTCCTCCAACAGACAAGAGTCCTTTGTCCCACCCTGGTCATTCCACAGATATATAAACCCCTTTTCCTAGTTCCAACAGACCTCACTACCTCTGAGGATGCTTGCCACAGATGCAGGCGAAACATCAGGAGAGAATGCCTCTAGACCATGGCCATACAGCCCCAAAAAACCCTATAACAACCCATTCACATCTTCCTCCAGCAGACAAGAGTCCTTTGTCCCACCCTGGTCATTCCACAGATATATAAACCCTTTTTCCTAGTTCCAACAGACCTCACTACCTCTGAGGATGCTTGCCATAGATGCAGGCGAAACGTCAGGAGAGAATGCCTCTAGACCATGGCCATACAGCCCCAAAAAACCCTACAACAACCCATTCACACCTTCCTCCAACAGACAAGAGTCCTTTGTCCCACCCTGGACATTATTCCACAGATATATAAACCCTTTTTTCCTACTTCCAAGAGATCTCACTACCTCTGAGGATGCTTGCCAGAGATGCAGGCGAAACGTCAGGAGACAATGCCTCAAGAACATGGCCATATAGCCTGATAAAATCTACAACAACCCATTCACACCTTCCTCCAACAGACAAGAGTCCTTTGTCCCACCCTGGACATTATTCCACAGATATATAAACCCTTTTTTCCTAGTTCCAACAGACCTCACTACCTCTGAGGATGCTTGCCATAGATGCAGGCGAAACGTCAGGAGAGAATGCCTCTAGAACATGGCCATATAGCCCGAAAAAACCTACAGCAACCCAATTTTGCTACTGTTATGAATTCTAATGTAAATATCCGATATGCAGGATGTGTTTCCATTCACTGGACCAAATTTGGCACAAAGACCCGATACACCCAAATTCGAATACTGGTGGGATTGAGGGGGATGGATTCCATCCTTTGGGAGTTGTAGTTGCTGGGATGCCCCCCTGGTCAGCCAGAATGCCCAACAGCAGGTCCATTACTGTCTCCACGTGCTCCCTTTGTGGCCCTTACTTTGCCAAGAGAGGGAAGGAAGGTCCCCCGGCGGTGGCGGGCGCTAGCTCTTCTCTCTCTCCGGCCGCTGGCTCCCAGGCGCCTCCTCTTCCTGCCAGCCCCCCAGACCTCCATCCATGCGCTGCGAGGACCTGGCACCATCACCTGAAGGAAGGAAAGGCAGGTGAGGTGAGTTTTGGAATCGCATCCTGCACCCTCCTCCTGGCTGGACCCTTCTGGACCCCTAAGTCAGCTCAGAAGGGTCCTTGGGTAGAGAGGGAAAGCTCTGCCATGCAGGTGGTCACTGGATCTCCTTGTGGCCCCCAACCAAGGGAGAGCTGACCCCCGGAACAGAGTGCAAGACCCACGGACAGACACGTTTGCGAGCCCTGACCTGATTCGGCTGACTGTTGAGGAGGGCTGTGGGGAGACCCTTCCTCTCGCGGCCGGTGGTGCTGTTGGTGCCGGAGCTGAAACGCAGAAAGGGAGAGGTCAAGAGGTGTTACGCCCGTCCTCATTGGTCAAGAGTCTGGGAGTCCTTTTGGACCCTCTGCGGACGATGGAGGCCCAGGTCTCCGCCGTGAGCAAAACCGCCTTCCTTCTTTCACCTGCGGCAGGCTAGACGGCTGGCCCCCTCCCTGTCCAGGGACGACCTGGCTACGGTGATCCAGGCCACGGTCATCTCAAGACTGGACTACTGTAACGCCCTCTACATTGGCCTTCCTCTGTCGGTGATCCGGAAGCTCAAGTTGGTACAAAACGCAGCTGCTCGGCTTCTTGCGGGAATTCCGATGAGATGCCACATCACCCCAATCTTCCTCCAGCTGCATTGGTGACCCATTGAGCACCGGATCACTTTCAAAGTGATGGTACTCACCTTGAAGGCCTTGCATGGTCTGGGGACGATGGACCTGAGGGACCGCCTCACCCCCTACCAACCCCAGAGATCACTCCGTTCTGAGGATCAAGATCTATTGGAAGTCCCCAGTGTCAAGACCTTGCGTCTAGCAGCAACCAGGCGCAGAGCCTTCACAGCAGTGGCGCCATCACTCTGGAATGCTCTGCCACCTGAAGTTCGTGCCCTGCGGGACTTACCAGCTTTCCGCAGGGCGTGTCAGACATACCTGTTCCGACAGGCTTTTAATGTTTGATTCTGCTGTTTTTAAATTGTTTTAAATTGCTTTTAAATTTTGTTAGATTTTAGCTATTCTTGTAAGCCGCTCCGAGCCCCAGGGGAGTGGCCGCATAGAAGTTTAAATAATAATAATAATAATAATAATAATAATAATAATAATAATAATAAAAAAGAGCTGGAAGGGCGTTGATGGCAGACCCCAAAGAGTGGGGGGTGGCTCACCTCGTGCATGTAAATAGCGTGGAGGCTCATCTCGGCCGAGGCAAACTCAGACAGCGCCACGGAACGGGACAGCGGCCCTTGGCGCACCTCAGATGGGGCAGTGCTGCGGAAAAGGAAGGAAAGGCAAGGGGGGGGGGCGTCAGTGCCTCAGCAAGCGAGAGTCCAAAAGTGGCAGGCTAAAACCTGGAACCTCTAACAGTGGCTGAGACCAGGTTTTCGTCCACGCGGCCCACAGTCCACAGGTTAAGAACCACTGGTTTCAAGAGAGGCTGGGTGGCTATCAGTTGGGAGGGTTTTAATTGCACAGCAAGAGACCTACTTGCTTTTCAGAAAGCCTGTAAAACCCTTCTCTTCCGACAAGCTTTCGATGGGTGAATAACTTGGGACTATGTCTGTTCTTGTTTTATTGTATTTTAAAGTTAATTGTATTGTTTTAATCTACTGCTGTAAACCCCTCCGAGCCAAATAAATAAATAAATAAGGGGTGGGACGGCCTCAATTTTGCTTCATTTAAGAAAAAAAAGTTTTCTAAGATCTTCAGACATACTTGAGGGAACAGCTCAGCAAGCAAGAGTCCAAAAGTGGCAGGCCCTTTCATATGCACGATGGGACTCCAGCTGCCTTGTTAAGGCTGGAATTGGATCTTCCCTCACTTAAGGCCAGAATGCATAAGCTTAGCATCTTATATGGGAAGAGGCTCCTGGGAATGGAGGACGAGAGTATAACAAAGCAATGCATGATGGAGCAGTATAAGCAGGGAGGATGGGCACCATACTGGCGAGCCTTGCTCCTTCAGTACTTTGATGGGTCAACAAATACCCTAATGCATCTGGACAAGAAGGTGATTAGAGACAAAATCTTTGAAAGGGATGCAGCTGACAACTCGCAGATTAGCAAACTGCAAGGTTTCTCTACCTGGTATCCTCGGCTAAAAAGTGACCAATATCGTCAACAATATCTTCAAGACCTAACGTCAGCGGTCCTGAGGAAAGCATTGACAGCCCTGCGATTCCAAACAATGCCTTCAAACTGGCTAGAGGGAAGAAGATACAGAGGGATCCCCCATGCCCAACGACTTTGCATTTGTGGCACAGGAGAAAGAGAAGACCTCACACACTACGTTGCCCCTTGTACAATGACCATAGGAAAAATCTCCTAGGATCACTCTTAGAAGAAAGGGCATCATGGCAACCATCTGCGGTGATCTGCGACTTGCTAGCAGATCATTCTAAAAATATAACACTAAAGGTTGCCACATTCGCAATCGCAGCCCAAAAGATCAGAGCCAAAGTAGCAAAATCCATACTGGGGGTCAGAAATGGAAACGGTTTGGAATGACACAAAGCAGACGCTGTTATTGTCATGTTTCTGCTTTCATAATTTTAAAGAACTTGTTTTAGTTTTAATTCTTGTTACGTTTTAAGGTTTATATTGGAAAGTGTTTATAAAGTTAGTATTTTACTGATGTCATGGCCTATGGCTAGGACAATAAACCATTCATTCATTCATATGCACGATGGGGGACCCACTTAGAGCCACACTGGAGGCACTCCAAGTGGCCAGTTTCTGGTCAAGGGACATTTAACAGAATGCCAAGTTTTTAAACGTTGTGTTTCCTCAAATACATGACAACTCTACCCCCCCCCCCCTCCCCAACCAGTTTGCTTTTAATACGTGAAATAGACTCACCGCCCCCCGGGAACGGTGCTGTCGCTGCGGAAGACGGAGTTCTCTGCGGGGGGTGCGCTCCGCCGGTGCAGCTGAGAGCAGGAGAGGGAGGCCAGGACGCTGGCGGCGGCCCCGGCTGTGCTGCCCCGAGGAGCGAAGAGCCGCCGCTCCGAGTGGGAGGCCATGCTGGCCGCTGAGAACACCGGGTGGGCCAAAACGCTGGCCAAGAGGGCATCCGGCTGCAGAGGTGGGAAGAGAGTGGGGATGGAGGGTCAGGGAGCCCACCCTCAATGGGTCCTCCTCCCGACACCTCCCGACACCCTTGCGGACTCACCACGGTGCCGAGCCCCTCGTCGGAGAGCAAGGAGGCGCCGAGGGGGGCCTCGGCCAGGAGGCGCTGGGCGGGGGGCGCTTGGGCCGCGTCCTGCTGCACCTTCTCCTTGAGGTGCCCGATGAAGAGGGAGCTCTCGGGGGGCGGCTGCCAGCGGGGGTTGGCGATGGCAAAGTGGACCAGGGAGAGCTCCGTCTTGCCGTTCTCCGCCTGCTGCTGCTGCTGCACCACCGAGACCTCCGCCCGGCCCTGGGACAGCCACTGCGGGGGACACAAGGCACACAAGGGGAGTCAGGGCGCACCCTCCACTCTGCTCTGCTCTGCTCAGGCCTGGAACGACCTTGCGCCACATTCTGGGCCACAACAATCCAAGAGAGACATAGACTCTGAATCAGTGGTTCTCAACCTTCCTAACACCGCGACCCCTTAATACAATTCCTCATGTTGTGGTGACCCCAACCCTAAAATTATTTTCGTTGTTACTTCATAACTGGAATTTTGCTTCTGTTACGA
The DNA here is from genome assembly GCF_037176765.1 of Anolis sagrei. Classification (NCBI taxonomy): domain Eukaryota; kingdom Metazoa; phylum Chordata; class Lepidosauria; order Squamata; family Anolidae; genus Anolis; species Anolis sagrei. The sequence continues at coordinate 133,410,857 of NC_090026.1, read as the reverse complement.
ATCGTCATGTAAATATCTGATAGGCAGGATGTATTTTCATTATCTGGATCTTGGGAGTTGTAGCTGCTGTTGCTACTAAGAGGTTGCAACGTACTTGATCTAAGTTGTTGTAAGGATCAATGTTGTTTGTGCTCTAACTTTAAGTTGCTGTAAGGTTCAAGGCTGTTTGTGCTACAGCTGTTTCAGTTAATTGAAGAGTTAATTGAGAGTGTTATTTTCATGTGTATAAAGAGAGCTACTGTGTGTTTAGTTCTTTCCATTGTGCGTGTTTGCCATTGTGCCTTTATGCTATTGTGCATCTATGCCTCTGTGCCATTCTGCCTTGTGTAAGCCGGGGACTATGCTGCAGATGTCCTGCGAAGACACAGCCATGAGAAGAGGACAAGGATTCCTGCTTATCTCAGCTGAGTAATGATATCTCTCAGAAGATATTGTTTCATGTTACTTTTGTGGAAACAGCAATCCCGCAATTTTGTTTTGTATGCTGCCAATACTACAATATTTTCTTTTCTACTTTAAGCCGAAGTCTCGTGTGTTTTTCTTTTATGAGCCAATTCATCACACACACAGTTAACTGGGCTAGAGTCAATCTGCATGCTACTCATGCTAACGCATGACAGCTGCTGGGATTTATAGTTCACCTACAATCAAAGAGCATTCTGAACTCCACCAGAGATCGAATTGACCCAAACTTGGCACAAAGAATGCCCATGACCAGGAAAAAATAATGAAAGGTTAGGTGAGCGTTGGCCTTGAGTTTGGGAGTTGTAGTTCACCTATCTCCAGAAAGCACTGTAGGCTCAAACAATGACAGATCTGGACTAAACTTGGCATGAATCCTCACTACACTGTTAGAGTTTGGGGGAAATAGACCTTGACATTTGGAAGTTGTAGTTGTTGGAATGTATAGTTCACCTACAATCAGAGAGCATTCTGAACCCCACTAACGACAGAATTGGGCCAGACTTCCCACACAGAACTCCCATGACCAGCAGAAAATACTGTGTATCCTGATGGTCTTTGGTGATCCCTCCGACACCCCATCACGACCCCCCCCAGGGGTCCTGACCCCCCAAGTTGAGCAACACTGCTCTGAATGAATCCCTCTGAAGCAGGCATGGGTAAGCTTTGGTCCTCCCTCCAGGCATTTTGACTTCACCTCCCACAATCCCTGCCCTCAGGCCCTTTCCTTTCCCCCTCAGTCGCTTAAGCGGAGGGAGGGCCATTCGTGTTCCTTGCGCCCAAACACGAATCAAGGAACATGGAAGGCACTGCAGACTACTTCAACCAGAGAGATCAGCCATAGCAGAGCACCTGGTGAACCAACCTGGACACAGCAGATTATTTGAGAAGACAGAAATGCTGGACCACACCAACAACCACCATGCCTGATGACACAGAGATGCCATCGAAATCCACAAGAAGCATGTGGACCATTTCAATAGAAAGGAGGAAACCATGAAAATGAACAATATCTGGCTACCAGGATTTAAAAACTCTAAAATCATAACAGTAAATAAAGAACAAAACTCAACGAAAACTTAGTCACCGAAGGAGTGAGTCCAAGACCCCCACCTCCCGCTCTCAGTCCGCTCAGACTGCCCTACCTGGGGGTTGCCGTGGTTGCGGATGTCCAACTGGGCGAAGGAGCAGATGTCCCCGACGCCCACCACCTCCACGGAGAAGTTGCGGAAGAAGTCGATGATGTCGAGGGCCCGGGCGCGGAGGGGGAAGATGAGCAGGAAGGGCGTCACAATTGGGCTCAGCAGCTCCTCCAAGATGAACACCTGGAGGGCAGGGCAGGGCAGGTCAGGGCACTCCCGGATGCCAGGCTGACCCACCAGTGCAAAAGACCACCCTCCTCCCATACTACCCTCTTCCCAACAAACAGAAAACAAACAAAAAGGCATGTGCTTTTTATCTTAAGAACAGACAAGCGTCCCGAGCTCTGAGGATGACCTGGGAAGGAATCCCACGGGAGCATTGCAGCGCACCCAAATACCTGGGAGGAGTCACCCTGGACCGTGCTCTGACCTACAAGAAGCACTGCCTGAATATCAAGCAAAAAGTGGACCTCGAAATAACATCATACAAAAGCTGACTGGCACAACCTGGGGATCACAACCAGACAGTGAAGACATCTGCCCTTGCATTTTGTTACGCTGCTGAGTATGCATGTCCAGTGGATGTGGCTCTTAATGAGACATGCCGCATTATCACAGGGTGTCTGCGCCCAACACCACTACAGAAATTACACTGTTTAGCCGGTATTGTACCACCTGACATCCGCCAGGGAGTAGCAGCCAAGAGTGAAAGGACCAAGGCAGAGACATCTCCAGCCCATCCCTTGTTTGGGTATTGAGCCAGCACGTCAACGACTTAAATCAAGAAATAGTTTTCTAAGATCTACAGAGACACTCGCTGGAACACCTCAGCAAGCGAGAGTCCAAAAGTGGCAGGCTCAAACCCAGAACCTCAATCAATGGAGACTCTTCCCGGGCACACAGAGGACTGGGTGACTTGGAAGGTGCTGAACAGGCTGCACTCTGGAACCATGAGATACAGAGCCAACCTCAAGAAATGGGGCCACAAAGTGGAATCCTCAACATGCGAGTGTGGAGAGGAGCAAACCACTGACCACCTGCTGCAATGCAACCTGAGCCCTGCCACATGCACTCCTTGCAGCAACACCAGAGGCACTCTAAGTGGCCAGATACTGGTTAAAGGACATTTAATAGAATACCAAGCTTGCAAACCTTGTATTTTGATGTTTGTTTTTAATGCAATACAACTGTTTTGGTTTGCTCCTGACACGATAAATAAATACATAACTCCCAGAAGCCTCTTGGAAGAAGGATGCATATTCCCAAAAGGCCAGGCCCACTTTCAGGTGGGATGGAAAGCCACAAGGAGCCTTTCACCTGCTCCTGGGGTTCCCCGGTGCCATCTCTCACAGGCACCCCTGTTCTGGGTGGGAACAGGGGTGCAAGTGTATATTGAGCCTATCTCCCGCTTCTCTACCCAGGGCCCCACTCACAGCCTTGTACTGGAACAGCTGGGAGAGCTCCTCGCGTGTCTCCGACTTGTGTGCGTTGCCTTGCCAGTGGTCCGGGATGTAGTGGATATGGGCCAAGACGCACTGCAGCAACTGTTCTGGGCACCAGACCATGTGCTCATCCGGGATGAACGACCTGCCAAGAGAAAGCGGGGTTGGGGGTCCCATCCGTCGTGAGGAAGGCCGGTACCAAGTGTGGGAAGCACAGAAGTATCCACACTTGTTGTACGCAGAGCAAAGAGGGACAGACGGAACTCTGTGGTGGAGGCCTGCTGTCTGGTTTTCCGTCTTTGTTTCCTCAATCTATGCAACTCAAGGTGTTTTGCTTCCTGCCTGCATGCATGGAGAGGTCACTTCCCTCTTCTTCTTCTCCCCAAAAGTCTTTTATTTTATTTCCCTTTGTTTGAGAAGAGAGGCCTCTCCCTGGCTCAAGAGGCCGAGCGCACAGAGGCACGAGCAGCAGGGACTCTTCTACCAAAGTTAATGTCAGAAATATTAAATATTAACTTGGTATTTTTGATTACAAAAATGTGAGTTACTCACTGAAAGAGTTAGAAGGCCGAAGCTAGTGTTGTCCTGAGGAGTGTGAGGTAAACCTCAGTGTGAGAGAAGCCTCGTGTGAGAAAGCGCCAGTGTGAAGGTTGCTGTGTGTAAAGCTACTCTTCTACCCAAGTTACTCTCAGAAATATGAAATTCTAACTAGGTATATTTGATTACAAAAGAGTGAGTCAAGCATTGAAAGAGTAAGCAGGCCGAAGCTAGTGTTGTCCTGAGGAGTGTGAGGTAAACCTCAGTGTGAGAGAAGCCACGTGTGTGAAAGTTCCAGTGTGAAGGTTGCTGTGTGTAAAGCTACTCTTCTACCAAAGGTACTCTCAGAAATATTAAATTCTAACTAGGTATTTTTGATTACAAAAGTGTGAGTCAAGCACTGAAAGAGTGAGCAGGCCGAAGCTAGTGTTCTCCTGAGGAGTGTGAGGCAAACCTTAGTGTGAGAGAAGCCTCGTGTGAGAAAGCGCCAGTGTGAAGGTTGCTGTGCAGAGGCACGAGGAGCAGGGACTCTTCTACCAAAGTTAGTGTCAGAAATACTAAACACTAACTAGATATTTTTGATTACAAAAGTGTGAGTCAAGCACTGAAAGAGTTAGTAGGCCAAAGCCAGTTTTCCACCTTTGTTTCCTCAATCTATGTAACTCAAGGTGTTTTGTTTCCTGCCTGCATGGAGAGGCCACTTCCCTCTTCTTCTCCTTCCCAAAAGTCTTTTGCCGAAGCCTGTTAGAGTCAGTGGGCCAAAGCCAGTGTCGTCCTGAGGAGTGTGAGGCAAACCTCAGTGTGAGAGAAGCCTCGTGTGAGAAAGCTCCAGTGTGAAGGCTGGTGTGCAGAGGCATGAGCAGCAGGGACTCTTCTACCAAAGTTACTGTCAGAAATATTAAATACTAACTAGGTAGTTCTGATTATAAAAGTGTGAGTCAATCACTGAAAGAGTTAGAAGGCTGAAGCTAGTGTTCTCCTGAGGAGTGTGAGGTAAACCTCAGTGTGAGAGAAGCCTCATGTGAGAAAGCTCCAGTGTGAAGGCTGCTGTGCAGAGGCACGAGAAGCAGGGACTCTTCTACCAAAGTTAGTGTCAGAAATACTAAACACTAATTAGATATTTTTGATTACAAAAGTGTGAGTCAAGCACTGAAAGAGTTAGTAGGCCAAAGCCAGTGACGTCCTGAGGAGTGTGAGGCAAACGTCAGTGTGAGAGAAGCCTCGTGTGAGAAAGCTCCAGTGTGAAGGCTGCTGTGCAGAGGCACGAACAGCAGGGACTCTTCTAACAAAGTTACTCTCAGAAATATTAAATTAAAGGTATTTTTGATTACAAAAGTGTGAGTCAAGCACTGAAAGAGAGAGTAGGCCGAAGATAGTGTTGCCCTGCAGAGTGTGAGGTAAACCTCAGTGTGAGAGAAGCCTCATATGAAAAAGTTCCAGTGTGAAGGCTGCTGTGTGTAAAGCTACTATGAAAGTATGTATTTATTTGTGTTATGGAAACCTAGTCCTTGTAAATAATGCAACCATATTATTTTACTACAGGGAAAAGCCTCCCATGGTGCAGCGTCACGCTGCTGCTAGTAAGTTACTCTGCTGTGCATTTATGAGGAGGGTCTTTTGTTAATAAGCCCACTTGCCTAACAGTTAGATCACTTTCTTTTGTCGATCTACTATGCATGTCACAGTTCTTTGCTTCCTGCCTGCATGAAAAGGTCACTTCCCTCTTCCTCTTCTCTGCAAAACCCTTTTATTTTATTTCCCTTTGTTTGAGATGGGAGGCCTCTCTCTGGCTCAAGAGGCCAAGCGCACAGAAGCATGAGCAGCAGGGACTCTTCTACCAAAGTTGCTGTCAGAAATATGAAATACTAACTAGGTATTTTCAATTACAAAAGTGTGAGTCAAGCACTGAAAGAGTGAGTAGGCCGAAGCCTGTTAGAGTCAGTGGACCAAAGCTAGTCTTGTCCTGAGGAGTGTGAGGTAAACCTCAGTGTGAGAAGCCTCATGTGAGAAAGTTCCCGTGCGAAGGCTGCTGTGTGTCAAGGTATTTACTTGTTTATGTATTTATGTATGTATGCATGCATGTTATGGAAACCTAGTCCTTGTAATTACTGCAAATAAAAGCCTCCCATGGTGCTGGGTCATGATGCAAATAAGTTACTCCGCTGTACATTTATGAGGAGGGTCTTTTATTAATAAGCCCACTCGCCCAACAGTTAGATGACTTTCTTTTGTCGATCTACTGTGTATGTCAGGGTGCTTTGCTTCCTGCCAGCATGGAGAGGTCACTTCCCCCTGCTTCTTCCCAAAAGTATTTATTTAGTGCTTTGTTGCCCTTTGTTTAAGAAGGGAGCACCACAAGGCTCCTTTCTGTCTCAAGATGGCGGACACACAGAGTCATGAGAGTGTCAGGAGTCAATTTCTGACGGCATGAAGACATCACAAATTCCCTCCATGACATCCTGACTGAATCATCCTGGCTGACTCAGTTCTCTCTCTGTGACATTTTGAAGCCAGCAGAAGGCGCTGGAAGCCTTGTACTGGAACTTGTGAAGCAACAATCTCTCATAAGAAAACTGAGAAGAGGGGGAAGTTGGGCAGGAAAGGTGTATAAAAGGAAGTGGTGGTGTCTTTCTTTGCTGCAGAGATACAAGCAATATATTCATTTCAATGCAAAACCGGCTTGTGAGTGGTTATTTAATATTGCTATATAGATCCTACAGCAGCAAGGACTCAACTAGCAAAGTTAAGCTACTTGCCTTTTGCTTATTTCTTTGCCTTTGCCTGAGGTGTACCTGAGTTTTTCCCTCTTCTAAAGTTTCCCAGAGCATCACCCTGCATATTTCCCCTCCTGTTTCCGATCATGAGCTCATATGCCGCACTCTGCTATAGATCCTAAATTGTAAGAATAACAACAACACTAGATCCCAAGTACGGCGGGACTTGCCTGGCGACGGTGACGACGAGGCCCAGGAGGGTGATGGCGGTGAGGATGTGCTGGACGGTGAGGACATCCTCGTCGTAGACGGTCAGGGCGATGAGGACAGCCAGGATGGAGCCGGCGAAGAAGGCCACGTTCTTGGCCAGGGTGCTGAGCAGGGGGCTGGCGAAGGAGTTCATGTACTTGGAGGCTGGCTTGTAGCCGCGTCCGAGGCGGGCCTGCAGCTCGTGGTCCAGCTCGTTGAAGTGCCGCAGGTAGAGGCGGCCGTAGAGGGACCAGCGCCGGGCGCCCAGGCTGCCGGGCTCGCGCTTGAGGACCTCGGTGTAGCTGAAGAAGGCGTAGAGGCCCTGCCAGACCAGGACGAAGGGGCAGAGCAGCAGGTTGGCCAGGCCCAGGAGCAGCATGGCGCGGGCCAGGCGGCGGGCCAACTCCAGCCGGGCCCCCGCCCGCTTGTACTGGGGCTGGAGGTTCCACTTGCCCTGGAAGAGGGAGCCGGGCCCCCAGAAGAAGAGCAGCTCCAGGTTGTACTTGAGGCCCTGCGTGAGGAAGACCCCGCGGCCCAGGAGGGGCAGCCGGAAGCGCAGGGGCAGCAGGCCCTTGTTGACCAGCGCCACCAGGTAGTTCTTGAAGCGCAGGATGCGGTGGTGGATGTCCAGCTCAGAGAGCTCCCGCTTGTGGACGCACATCTGCTGCTCCCGCTGCAGCGAGATCAGCCGCGACTGCACCTCCTGCCAGCTGCAGTTGCACAACTCCGCCTGGGCAGAGAGAGAGAGGGGTTGCGAGAAGAGAAGAGAGAGAAAAGAGGGGTTCAATGACGGAAGGGAAGAAGGATCTACACTTGGCTATCATATATATATGTCTGTATATGAATGTGTACATGTGTATATGTATATGAGTGTATATGTATACATGGTGTATGTATACATATACACTCATATACATATACACATGCACACATTCCACTCAAAGTCTAGCTTACATTTTACCTCAGCAGTGTAAGAAATGAAAACTGAGCTCAAGCATTCAATTGCTGCACAGCTTTCCTTTTACCAAGGAGGGAGTGGGCCAAGCCAATCTCACTGGCTACCCCAGCTCCTTTGTCATCCTGTCACATTCTCCCTTTGGCATCAGCTTACTTCAACTCGTGCAAACTGAGTTCTAAATGCAAAACTAGTTCATACTAAGTTAGCTCAGCAGGAGGAGTAAAGAGAAGGGGCAAAATCTTGCCCTTCCCAGTGAACTCAGGCAAAAACAAACTGCTGCACACCCTCCTGGCTGGTGTATTCCTCCTCATTAATAACATTTGCCATCTTGGCCACACTCTGGCATGGCTTGGTCCTCCATATCCCAGTTATTATCTGTGAAATGTTGGTGGGCAAGCAATTCCCGATCCCAACTAGAGTAGACACATTGAATCAATTTCGGGAAAGGTGAAGCTAACATATAAATCCCCGTGTCATCCCAGGGCAGGGCAGGAACCCCAGTTGGAGCCCATCTTCCCCAGAGGGACCCCCATTGTCAGCCTTCACCTCCCCCCCCCCCCCCCGCACACTCACCGAGGGGATCTTGAGGGCCTTGGTGTAGAAGGCGCGGATCTCCCAGTAGCCCAGGAGGCTGCAGAGCACCTTGACCAGGCGGTAGAGCCAGAAGATGGCCGCCATGGCCAGCAGGAAGATGAGCCAGCCGCTGGACCGGATCCTGGCAGAGGGAGGGAAGAACAACCCATGAGGCACCGGGATTGTGGCGCAGCTGGCTGTCAGCTGCATTACGATCAAAGGTCATGACCAAAAGGTCATGAGTTCGAAGCCAGCCCGGGTTGGAGTGGGTTTCCAACCAATTGTGTAGCCTGTTGTCGACCTTTGCAACCCGAAAGACAGTTGCATCTGTCAAGTAGGAAAATAAGGTACCACCTTAAAAGTGTGGGGAGGCTAAATTAATTGATTTATGAGGCCATATAGAAGACTCCAGCAAAGCATTCCAGCAGGGAAGCATGCGGGGATTGCAGAAGTGCTTCATCAGCCTGGGTTGGAGTGGGTTTCCAACCAATTATGTGCAGCCTGTTGTTGACCTTTGCAACCCGAAAGACAGTTGCATCTGTCAAGTAGGAAAATAAAGTACCACCTTAAAGTGTGGGGAGGAAAAATTAACTGATTTATGAGGCCATAAAGAAGACTCCAGCAAAGCATTCCAGTGGGGAAGCATGCGGGGAATGCGGAAGTGCTTCATCAGCATTGCAGATGGACGAGGAAAGCGACAGCTCCCCTGGTGGCCAGAAAAAGTTAAATAGCCTCTGTGTATGTCTGTATATGTTTGCATGTCAAAAATTGGCACTGAATGTTTGCCATATATGTGTACACTGTAATCCTTCCCGAGTCCCCTGCGGGGTGAGGAGAAGGGCGGAATAGAAAAGCTGCAAATAAATAAATAAATGAGGGAGAGCCCCATCATTGCCCCAATTCATCTCGACCAATACCCAAATGCTGTGGGTTGCATTAATCAGCTTGGGTTAAATATCTAGATGAAAGGGCAACTGGTTGATCACGGAAGAGTAGAATTAGGTGTCCAATTACAACTGCAGCTAATAATAATAATAATAATAATAATAATAATAATAATAAAACTTTAATTATACCCCGCTCCATCTCCCCCAAGGGGACTCGGTGCAGCTTACATGAGGCCACGCCCGTCGATACAATACAAACAATATAACACAAAAACATATTAGAATCAAGCAAAATACATAAAATGCCAAATCAATATAATATATGACACAACAATATAAAATCAAGCATTAAAAACACAGAAAATTTCACCAAGCAGGGCCAGATTCAAGGATAAAATTATAAATGCTGGAAATGTTGTCTTTGACTTCACTATTATATTGTTTGTGTTAGCTTTTTGCACCATTTTATTTTTGTGGTATGCAGATTTGAATATAAGAAAAAGAAATGGGGGAAAAAAATCTCACTTATACATTTGTTTCAGGGTTTTTGGTCCAACTCCAATTGCCCTTTCCAGAAACCAAGGTTTGTGGTGGTGGACTGAACACCTCCTCCATACTGGCTGCATGACAGCCTTCAATCTGCAGCCCTCCAGGTATTTGGGCCTCCAACTCTCAGAAGCCCCTGTTTCCAGCTTGTTCAATGGTCAGGAATCCTGGGAGCTTTACCCCAAAACACCTGGATGGGTGCACGTTGAAGAAGCCTTAGTGTTGGGACTCAGCCTGTGTTTGACCTTGAATCTGTCATAGTGTTTCTCCCTTCTAATGTTTCTGAGCCTGTCTTGGATGTCAATGAGGATGAGGTGCAAAATGGAGACACTTTGGACAATAAGGTTACTACAGACTCTGATCGAGAAGGGTCAGGGGAAAGGCTAAGTTCTCATGAGAAAATTCCAGGCTCGAGTTTGCAGGAAAGTTCACTCCCTTCTCCAGGTTCAAGTCTGCAAGATAGCTTCACACCTGCAGTTAATGAGGAGATAGATAAGACCAGTCGCCGTCTGGAAATTAGCCAGAACCGTAGAGAGGCCCAATGTTTACGCAGGTCAGAAAGAATTTGGCAATTAAGGTCAAAAACTGGAGGGAGTAGAAATCAGTTTCTGGGACATAAATTGAGCTCTTAGGGAATTTCCTTCAGACCAGGCATCATTTGGTTTCAAGTCAAGTCTTCTGGATATTCTTGTGGTCTAGGTTTCCCGGCTTTTCAAGTGGATTAGCAGTGGCTATGTTCATGGTTTTTATGGAAGGCATTTGATATTTCTTTGCATCTGGATTGAAACAGCAAGCTTTTGAGATCTTTGATATTATTCCTATGTTTGGACACTGTTATTGTTTCTGCTTATTTGGTTTTTTGCTTTTGGACTTCTATCAACTTTATATTCATCTCTCTTATTGGCTCCAATTATTCTTCAAATAAAGATGACTCTTTTTTCATCCAAGGTGTGGTGTAATTCATGATTAGAGGGTCCTGTTCCTACTCTGTGGTGCAACACTTAGCTGAGGGCCACAGAGGCCTTGTTCCTGCCCTCCATTTGGCTCCTGTGGTGCAATGGTCAAATGGCACCACAGCTCCCCTCCCCCCCCCCCCCCAGCATCGCCTTACCTCTGGGTGCACTGGGCGGTGGGCAGGATGGCATCCGGCAGCGTCACTTTGTTCCTGTCCAGCTGAGTGTGGTTGAGGGGCCGGTTGGCAAAGAGGACGTCGTACTCCACGCAGCAGAGCAGGAAGGTGGTGAAGGCCACCACAAACAGGAACTGCCTTTTGGGGGAAGCAAGGAAGAGCAGTCAGTTGGAACAGGAAAGAGTTGGAGTGTATCAACAGGGATAGACCGAACTCACACCTTGGAGCTTGGGAGACTACCCAGCCAGTTTTATGTTAAATCTACGTTCTGTGTATTTTAATATGTATTTTGTGGAAATAGATTTTAATGTGTGTGTTTTGTAGAATGTTTTTAGACGATTGTGTGTTTTAGCGATGTTGTAACCCGCCACGAGGATAAGCAGGTAAGCAATAAAATTATTATTTATTCATGCCAAATGGAGGAAGGCCAGCCTCATTCCTTCAGCTTCACGCACCTCACCCTACTCTCATCCTCATCCTTCTTTGGGGTTGTAGCTATAGAACAACATTGGAGGAAGAGGGAACCCTGTGGCAAGGCTCTCCTGACGTGGTTTCCCATTTCCTAGATCTATGTAGCTCAAGGTGTTTTGCTTTCTGCCTACATGGACAGGTCACTTCCTCCTCCTCCTTCCTTAAAGTCTTTAGTGTGCTGTTATAACCCTTTTGTTTGAGAAGGGAATGTCAAAAATTAAATAAGTATTAATTTTTGCAATTAAATAGGCATTTTTAATTTTAAAAATGTGAGTCAAGCACTGAAAGGGTTAAATGGAGGCAATGACTCAGCAAAAGCTGCAGTTCTATACAAGCAGGTGTGCTTGTAGCTTAGTTTGCCTCAGTGTGAGTTCGCCTCAGCTCAGTGTTAGTTCGCCTCAGTGTGAGTGAAGGCTTCAGTGAGAGTTTGCCTCAGTGTGATCGAAGGCTACAGTGAAAGTTTGCCTCAGTGTTAGTTCGCCTCAGTGTGATTGGAGGCTTCAGTGAGTTTGCCTCAGTGTTAGTTCACCTCAGTGATCGAAGGCTTCAGTGAGAGTTCGCCTCAGTGTTAGTTCGCCTCAGCGTGATCGAAGGCTTCACTGAGAGTTTGCTTCAGTGTTAATTCACCTCAGTGTGATCAAAGGCTTCACTGAGAGTTTGCTTCAGTGTTAATTCACCTCAGTGTGATCGAAGGCTTCAGTGAGAGTTTGCCTCAGTGTTAGTTCGCCTCAGTGTGAGTGAAGGCTTCAGTGAGAGTTTGCTTCAGTGTTAATTCACCTCAGTGTGATCGAAGGCTTCAGTGAGAGTTTGCCTCAGTGTTAGTTCGCCTCAGTGTGAGTGAAGGCTTCAGTGAGAGTTGGCCTCAGTGTTCATTTGCTTCAATGTGATTGAAGGCTTCAGTGAATCTCCCTCAGTGCCTCAGTGTGAGAGAGGTGTCTGTCCAAAAGGCCTCAGTGTGAGAGAGGCCTCGGTGTGAAAAGGTGTGGTGTGAGAAACCCCAGGTTGAAGGTCTCATGTGTGAAGCTCCAGTATGAAGACTGTTGTGTATAAAGATGCTGTGTGACGCTCCCATGTAAAGGTTGGTGTGAGAAGAGGCTCTGTGAGAGCAAAGCTGTTTATCTGCATGAGAAAGATGCCCAGTGTGGAAGCAAAGAAGGGTGTGGAAAGACCTTGGTCCGTGTTATGGAAACCTTGTTCTTGTATATAGTTCCACCATATTATTTTGCTATAAAGAAAAGCCTCCTAAGGAAGAGATATCATTGGTCTTCTGTGTTTTTGTTCTTTTTATCACTTTGGTCCCTTGCTGCTGGGTCACGCTGCTGCTAAAAAGTTACAGTACTCTACTGTACATTTATGAGGAGGGTCTTTTGTTAAGAAGCCCACTCACCCATAAGACAATGAGGTCTCTCTCTGCCTCACGATGCTTTACACAGAGATATGAGTGGCAGCATTAAGGGCTCTTCTACTAAAGTTGGGTCACTTTCTTTTGTATATTTACTCTTCTATCTGAAATGCATTACCGTAAACAATAAAAGCAAGTTTTTACCCTTATAAAAATCTTCCCAGGGCATCAGCCTGCGTACTCTCCCACGTTTCCTGCCACAATCCCATATATAGCACCCCAATACTTACACCAGCTCAAAGACATCAGAAAGCATCATGCAGGCGAAGCCGTTCTTCTGGTGGAAATGGTAGATGTACACAAGGACCGTCAAGGAAAATCATGCTTTCATGCGCAGCAAGGATACCACTTTACGGGGCTTATGTACAAAATGGAGGACTGCCCAGTGGCTCAATGGGAAACACTTCCTCCCCCCAATGTTTGCCCGACTGGCTCCAAAAAAGGGGCCTCAAGGCAAACGCCCCAACCCAACAGCCCAGAGAATGGTGTGCTTCCCACCTCAAACACATGGATGGACCCACTCCCTTCTTGGATGTGGGGAAAAAGCAGAGCTTCCTGTTCAATACCAGTAGGGTTCATGTGCTCCTGTCTTGTTCAGATTGTGAAGGTAAGCCCCCTCACCCACCTTCTGGGACAATGGTTCTGAACCTGTGGGTCCTCAGGTGTTTTGGCCTATGCCAGAGCAGACTTAAGGTTTTAAATTTTGTGTGTTATTGCTTATATGGAACGATTCCATCAGCGCTGCCTCCGGAAAATCCTGCAAATCTCCTGGGAAGACAGGCGGACAAACGTCAGCATGCTGGAAGAAGCAAAGACCACCAGCATTGAAGCCATGCTCCTCCGCCATCAACTCCACTGGACCAGCCACGTTGTTCGGATGCCCAACCATCATCTCCCAAAGCAGTTGCTCTATTCCGAACTCAAGAACGGAAAATGGAATGTTGGAGGACAGGAAAAGAGATTGAAAGATGGGCTCAAAGCCAACCTTAAAAACTCTGGCATAGACACTGAGAACTGGGAAGCCCTGGCCCTTGTGCGCTCCAGCTGGAGGTCAGCTGTGACCAGCAGTGTTGCAGAGTTTGAAGAAGCACGAATGGAGGGTGAAAGAGAGAAATGTGCCACGAGGAAGGCGTGTCAAGCCAACCCCGACCGAGACCGCCTTCCACCTGGAAACCAATGTCCTCACTGTGGAAGGGAGAAGATGCAGGTCAAGAATATAGGCTCCACAGTCACCTATGGTTCCACAAGAATACTGATCCTGGAAGACTATCCTACTCCGCCAACGAGGGATTGCCTAAGTAAGTAAGTAATATGAGTTGTATTAATTGTACTGTTTTATTTGCTTGCTGCTTTGTTGTTTACTGATGTGTTGTTGGGGTTGGCCTCATGTAAGCCGCCCCGAGTCCCCTTGGGGAGATGGTGGCGGGGTATAAATAAAGTTTTTTTATTATTATTATAACTCCCAGAAATCCCAGTCAGTTTACCAGCTGTTAGGATTTCTTGGAGTTGAAGGCCAAAACACCTGGGAACCCACAGGTGGAGAACCACTGAGATAATCTTAGGACATTCTGGTGCTGTCTCTCAAGGTTGCTCTGGCATGGATGGTGCCAGAGATTTATAATAATAATAATAATACTTTATTTCTACCCCGCCACCATCTCCCCAAGGGACTCGGAGCGGCTTACATGAGGCCAAGCCCAACAATACATCGATAAAACAACAAACAATAGTAAAAACAACAAGCAATAAGCAAAGTAAACAATACCATTAGTATCAAACTGCTTTCACTCTAATGTATAGATTAGGCATGAGCAAACTTGGGCCCTCCAAGTGTTTGGACTTCAACTCCCACAAATCCTCACAGCCTCAGGCCCTTTCCTTGTTGCCCTCAGTCTTTGTGCTGAGGGGGAGGACAACGATGGCACACTCCTCCTCTGAGTACACCTCATTTGTTCCTCCCACCCAGAACCCACTCCTCCTCTCTTGACCCATGGATAATGGGCAGCCTCTCTTCTCAAGGCTCACAGCAGAGCCATGCATGATGCTGCGCCCACATGAAGTGGGTTCTTGACCTGAGAACACCGCTGTCACTACCAGGAAGGATATCTTGGTGAAGAAGTTGTCCAAGTTTTTGATGTGATGCCAGGAATCTGGGAAGGAAAGACAACTGTTCAGCTTGGTCAGAAGAACATGGCTTCCCTCAGAGTCTGACCCACCTTTGCTCCCTCTCACCCTTCAGCCCCTCCGTGACGTGGATCAGCAGCTCCTCCTCTTCCTCCGGGGGAGAGTCATCTTCGTAGTCCGGCAGGCGATGGTAGTCGCCATAGTGCTCCTGGCTCACAGCCATGGGGGCAAATGGGGCTCACGGACCCTGCCCAGGAAGAAAGGGAGGAGAAGGAGGAAGAGGGATGTTCATGACGCAAGGCCAAGGGTGCCGCTTTAGGGTTGCCAGGTCCCACGGCTAATCTGTGGGTAGCCCTTTTCCCTCTTGACCTTTGACGCTCCTGGCTGGGCATTGGCCCCCTGAGACCTTGTCTGGTTACAACAAATGCCCATCTGTTGGGAGGGCTTAGATTGTGCCTTCCTGCCTGGCACAAAGAGGTCTCTTCAAACTCTAGGATTTTGTAAAGTCCAGCCCCTAAACGTCCTCTGAACAGAGGAAGGACTGCTGTTTAAAATTGTTTGTTCAATTGTTGATAGTAAGCCCCAAACTAAGAAGAAGGCAGGAGACAAATAACTTAATTTAACTACTACTACTACTATTACTACACAACTACCACTACCTAATATTTTCCTATGATCGTGCCATTACTGCTCAAGCAGGGAGCTTTGAGATGGTTGAACAGAAGCTCTCCGAAGCTCTAGCTGCTCTTACTGCCTATGACAGGGAAAACCAGCTGATCCCTAATCCATCTAAAACACAGACATGCGCTTTTCACCTTAAGAACAGGCAAGCATCCCGAGCTCTGAGGATTATTACCTGGGAAGGAATCCCACTGGAGCATTGCAGCACACCCAAATACCTGGGAGTCACTCTGGACCGTGCTCTTACCTACAAGAAGCACTGCCTGAATATCAAGCAAAAAGTGGGCGCTAGAAACAGTATTATACGAAAGCTGACTGGCACAACCTGGGGATCACAACCAGACACAGTGAAGACATCTGCCCTTGCGCTATGCTACTCTGCTGCTGAGTCTGCATGCCCAGTGTGGAACACATCTCACCACGCTAAAACAGTGGATGTGGCTCTTAATGAGACATGCCGCATTATCACGGGGTGTCTGCGCCCTACATCACTGGTTAGCTGGTGTTGCACCACCTGACATCCGCCGGGAAGTAGCAGCCAATAGTGAAAGGACCAAGGCAGAGACATCTCCAGCACATCCCCTGTTTGGGTATCAGCTAGCACGTCAACGAATTAAATCTAGAAATAGTTCTCTAAGATCTACAAAGACACTCGCTGGAACACCTCAGCAAGCGAGAGTCCAAAAGTGGCAGGCTCAAACCCAGAACCTCAATCCATGGCTGATACCAAATGAGAGACTCCCCCCTGGGCACACAGAAGACTGGGCGACTTGGAAGGCGCTGAACAGACTGCGCTCTGGCACCACGAGATGCAGAGCCAACCTCAAGAAATGGGGCCACAAAGTGGAATCCACGGCATGTGAGTGAGGAGAGAAGCAAACCACTGACCACCTGCTGCAATTCACAAGGGAGGACCTTTTTGCAGCAACACCAGAGGCACTCCAAGGGTGCCTCTGGTGTTCACAAGGGAGGACCTTTTTGCAGCAACACCAGAGGCACTCCAAGGGGCCAGAGACTGGTCAAAGGACATTTAATAGAATACCAAACTTGCATTTTGTCTGTTTGTTTGTTTTGTTAAAAATGTAATACAAATGTCTGATTGCTCCTGACATGATAAATAAATAAAAAAAATATTTTCCTATAGGCTGAGACTTAAAGATGGCTTCCAAATTAGAACACACAAATGTCAACATCAAAATAGAATTAAAGTATTAACGACACAGAATGCCTGCTTAATACTCTATGTAGGTTGTTTGTTTTCCAAATTGCATCGACAGTGATGTTTTAATAATAATAATAATCTTTAGGTTCTTGTGGGTTTTTTCGGGCTATAGAGCCATGTTCTAGAGGCATTTCTCCTGACATTTCGCCTGCATCTATGGCAAGCATCCTCAGAGGTGTGAGGTATCCATGTTGCAGGAACTCTGATGGCAGAAATAATAATCTTTATTTATATAGCTCACAAGACACTGCAGTGCATTTAAAACACAGCCCTACTTGCTGTGTTTTAATTCCTTTACCATTTTATTTTGTGTTCGTTTTATTGTATGTTTTGTTATTGTTGTACTTTGTTTGATGTTATTATTTGCTTGTTTGTATTTTACACAAATGTCAACATCAAAATAGAACTAAAGTATTCACAACACAGATTGCCTGCTTGATGCCCTATGTAGGCGGCTTGTTTTCCAAACTGTATCTACAGTTTAAAACTGTGTTAAGAGATCTGGCGTACTGGAATGAAGATGGGACATAACTGAATCATCCTCGTCGTCATTGCCACCTTCATCCCCTCTTGTTTTCTGCTTCCTTGGAGACTAGGACGCGGAACAATGGCTTCAAACTACAAGAGAGGAGATTCCATCTGAACATGAGGAAGAACTTCCTGACTGTGAGAGCCGTTCAGCAGTGGAACTCTCTGCCCCGGAGGGAGTGTGGTGGAGGCTCCTTCTTTGGAAGCTTTTAAGCAGAGGCTGGATGGCCATTTGTCAGGGGTGATTTGAATGCAATGTTCCTGCTTCTTGGCAGAATGGGGTTGGACTGGATGATGGCCCATGAGGTCTCTTCCAACTCTTTGATTCTATGATTCTATGATTCCTCCTGCCAGCCATGTCTGGTCCTGTCCCACAGAGCATTTCCTGCCCTGAGTCACTTCCTGGTCCGGATGAGGCAGTTGCCCGGGCGACATTCCATCAGCCAAACGCCAAGGGACTGATTCAGACGGATCAGGGCAAGTGCCAGGAAGGGGCCAAAGATGGCACCCTGAGGCACCTGGGCATGGGCCCCAACAGGCCCAGACATGCCTTCAAAGGATTTAGAGAGGGCTGGGTTTTAGGGAAGGGACTCTCAGAAGTGGTTTTGCGTATCAAATCTTCCCCCTGGCACCTGGGACTCAGGGACAGGCTCCATCCAAACACTAACTAAACCTGATGATGTTGAGCTTCCAAGATCAGGTGGGTTTGGTGCCAGGGTGGAGGTTCTTCCTCTCCTGCCAGGAAACTGCCAGCCATGCTGGACCAAGATGGCACCCTGTCCATTTTAAGGATGAGCCTTCCTTCTGGACAAGAGTTCCTCCCCAGGCCTTCTTCCCTCCCTGGTGTCCCTCATTGGTGACTCAGAACCACAAAGCCCACCCACCAAATATTCCCATCCCTTCAAAAATACCAAGTCCAATACCATAGTGATTTCTTAGTATTAGAGAGGTCTATATGTTAATGAAGGTGCCTTGACAAGTTACTTTTATTATATTTCTGTGATTTTGTTTAATGTTGTTGTGTTTTGTTGCTGTTGAGACTCCTGTAAAACTAGTGAAAATTGTCCAGAACTGTAGTCACATGTGGGGAAGTTTTTATCAGTTTGCTTGCTGGAAGTTAGGTGCAAAACTAGATTGAGTATCCCTTATCTGAAATGCTTGAATCCAGAAGTGTTTTAGATTTCAGATTTTGGAATATGTGTGTGCACATAATGACATAGCTTGGAGGTGAGTCGCCTGAGGGCCGAGAAGGGCAGTATACAAATACAGTAAATAATAATAATAAATAATAAAGTCTAAACACACACACACACAAAATACCAAGTCCTCCCTCCTTGGCAGCAATAAGGGGCCCTCTAGACCAGGGGTCCTCAAACTAAGGCCTGGGGGCCGGATACGGCCCTCCAAGGTCATTTACCCGGAGGGTCAACCTAAGTTGGAAATGACTTTAAAGCACACAACAACAATCCTAGCTCAACAATCCCACACTTCCCACTGAAATACTAATAAATTTATATTTGTTAAAATAGTTCTTCATTTTAATTATTGTATTGTTTTAAAGTGTTTTTGCATTACAAATAAGATATGTGCAGTGTGCATAGGAATTTATTCATGCTTTTTTTCAAATTATAATATAGCCCTCCAACAGTTTGAGGGAATGTGACCTGGCCCTCTGTTTAAAAAGTTTGAGGACGCCTACTCTAGACCATTCAGAAGATAATAATAATAATAATAATAATAATAATAATAATAATAATAATAATAGTGTCCAACGTATGATCCAATGCAACAGCCAGCAGAGTGTCTGCTGTGGACTCATCTTGTTGTGTTTCAAATAATAATAATAACAACAACAACAACAACAACAACACCACCCAACAACAACAACACCACCAATAATTTATTTATGTTCCACCACTATCTCCCCAAAGAGACTCAGGGTGGCTTATAAAGCACTCCAGGGTGCACATATAACACACAACAAGTCAAAACAGTACAAAAGGATAAAACAAGCAACAAAAAATTATAACAACCCACCGTCAACACATGCTACAATGCAATTTTAAAACAACAAACGAACTGCCATCAATTCACAGATGCCAAGTGTCAGCATCATAGATGCCAATGACCAGGGCGAGGGGGTACAAGCCTCCTGGGACTAGAACAGGGGGGCTGTCCTATTTATTTATTTACGTTTATATCCCACCCTTCTCACCCTGAAAGGGACTCAGAGCGGCTTACAAGTTATAGGTATGTACAATATATTATATTATTAGCATAACAAAATATTAGAATGATATATTACTATATTGTACTATACTGCAATATTATTTGTAATGTAATATATAACATACAATTATTATATTGTATTATTAGTATTAGATTGTAGTACATTACAATATTATCATCATTATTATATGTAAATACAATATATTATGGTTTGTTGTAGGTTTTTTCGGGCTGTATGGCCATGGTCTAGAGGCATTCTCTCCTGACGTTTTGCCTGCACTTTGGCAAGCATCCTATATAATACGATATATTATATTATTAGCATAACATAATGTTAATATTATTGTACTATACTGAAATATTATTTGTAATATTGACTATAATATAGAACTCTTACATTGTATTATTATTAGCAATATATTGTATTACATTACAATATTGTTATCAATAATATATGTATATACAATATATTATATTATTAGCATAGCACAATATTTATATAATATATTACTATATTGTTGCTGAGGGGAGAGGTTCCCAACTGATGACCCTATTGTCCACACTGTATGTCATTTTAGGCTTCCTCTGCTCCCCCCAACCTTGACCTTTGGTGAGGCCTTTTGGGGAATGCAGTCCAAAACATTGGGAGGGAGAAAGTAGGAGAAGCATCTGGCGAGAGATTCGGGTCCGGAGGGAGGGCCAGGCCCCAGAGGAAACAAGGCCTGGCTCCACTTTGGGAAGGTCAGAGAGAGAAAGGCCTCCCAGCAGCAGAGTGCCTTTGCTGAAGAGGCCATGCCCTTGCCGGCCCTCCCTGTCCCAACAGTAGCCAAAGGCTCCCCCTCCTCCCTTGTTCCCTCCCCAAGCCAGCCCTCCGGGCCCCTTTACCGGCAGCTGGAGTGAGCGGGCCCAGACAACAAAGGGATCTCCTCTGGGTGCCTCCCTGCCTCCTCCGGTGTTGTTGATGTCTGCGCTTGGGGTGGGGGAGGGAGGGAGGAGGGTGCCGGCCAGTGGCCCCTCCCCTCCCCACGTCCCAAGAGGCCTGAGTCACACAGGCAGGTCAGGCCCAGAAGAAGAAGGCCCAGCTGGACAGAGGAGGAGGAGCAAGGCCTCTGAGGCAGCAAAAACACAAAGCACCCCCGGGTGAAGAATGTTCCCCCCTCCCCACATTCCAGCTCCTCCCATGACCCCAGGCAGGTGCAGGCCAGAGAGAGAGAGAGGAGACCCAGGACAACTAAAAATACCCGGCCGGCCAGCCGGTCAACAGCAAGTGGCATAAACAACCCAAGATGGGTAGGTAAACATGCGGGGTGGGGGTGAGGAGGAGAGGACTCCCTGAGCCTCCTGGCTTTTGGCTTTGCTGGACCCTGGGCAGAAGAGACACTCCAGTGTCCATCCAAACCAGGCATGAGCAAACTTTGTACCGCCAGGTGTATTGAACTCCAACTCCCACAATTCCTAACAGCTGGTAAACACCTGGAGGGCCGAAGTTTGCCCATTCCTGATCTAAACCCACTGAGCCACCTTTTCTGTGGTGGCCCCCCGACTCTGGAACTCCCTCCCCAAAGATCTTAGACAGGCCCCTACATTGGCAGAACCTGAAGACTTGGCTGTTCCAATGTGCCTTTCCAGAATAGGAATCCTCCAACAAGTCCCAGAAGCACTTTATTAGAAATTCAGATTGCTGGCACACTGCACTTACCCCATAATCCTTACATACCACTTGTCACGTCAACACTTTTAATCTGTACCCATTACTCTGGCCTGGCCCAGTTTTATTGCGTCCTGGTGTATTGTTTTATTGCTTGTTGTTTAATATTGCTTTAACTGTTTTTAATTTGCCTTAGGTTGTGTATTGTTATGTTGTGTGTTGAGGCCTTGGCCTTTGTAAGCCGCATCGAGTCCTTCGGAAGATGCTAGCGGGGTACAAATAAAGTTAATAATAATAATAATAATTGAGCAGGAGGCAAGGAGAGAGGGACAATCCCTCTCCTTGCCTTTGGAGATTAACTACAGCGCAATAATCACTACAGAATTACGTGCAATGACTTTGGGAACGGCCCGGATTACGACTGTGGAGGGTGTGATTTCTAAATAGTGACTGTAACATTTTATATATCTTTAATGTGCATTTAATTTTAAATCTTGTATTTTAACTGTTTGTAGTTCAAAGGCATTGAGTAGCCTTCTTCTCTGTGTCCCCCAGACTCTGGAACTTATTGCCCGATGAGATTAGGCAAGCGCCCACCTTAGCTTTTAAAAAGGACCTCAAAACCTGGCTTTTCTGTTGCGCTTTTAGAGTAACTATACAATTATACTTTGCTGGTCCGCCTCAATGTTTGTCCCTATAGCACAATGTATGAAGGCCTGTTTTTATGACCCCATTTTTATGAGGGTTTCCCTCACAAATAATCTGCTCCACTTCTATCTCACCCTGAGTTTTTAGCATTTTATCTTGTACATGTGGCCTGCTCACTGTCATTGTGAATGATTTTATTATATTATATTCTAATTATTAGATATGAGGTTGGCACCTATTATAAATATTATAGTATAAATATTATATGTTTATACAACATATTATATTTTAATTATTATATATGAGGTTGGCACCTAGGTGATGATTATAAATATTATATTATAACTATTATATGTATATACAATATATTATATTCTAATTATTAGATATGAGGTTGGCACCTATTATAAATATTATATTATAAATATTATATGTATATACAATATATTATATTCTAGTTATTATATATGAGGTTGGCACCTAGGTGACTATTTTAAAAAAATTGTTGTTCATTCGTTCAGTCGTCTCTGACTCTTCGTGACCTCATGGACCAGCCCACGCCAGAGCTCCCTGTCGGCCGTCACCACCCCCAGCTCCTTCCAGGTCAGTCCAGTCACTTCAAGGATGCCATCCATCCATCTTGCCCTTGGTCGGCCCCTCTTCCTTTTGCCTTCCACTTTCCCCAGCATCATTCCCTTCTCTAGGCTTTGCTGTCTCCTCATGATGTGGCCAAAGTACTTCAACTTTGTCTCTAGTCTCCTTCCCTCCAGTGAGCAGTCGGGCTTTATTTCCAGGAGGATGGACTGGTTGGATCTTCTCGCAGTCCAAGGCACTCTCAGCACTTTCCTCCAACACCACAGCTCAAAAGCATCTCTCTTCCTTCGCTCAGCCTTCCCGAAGGTCCAGCTCTCACATCCGTAGGTGACTACAGGGAAGACCATGGCTTGGACTAGGCAATGGATCTTGGTTGCCAGTCTGATGTCTCTACTCTTGACTATTTTATCGAGACTGGACATTGCTCTCCTCCCAAGAAGGAAGCATCTCCTGATTTCCTGGCCTCAGTCTGCATCTGCAGTCATCTTTGCGCCTAGAAATACAAACCCTGTCACGGCCTCCACGTTTTCTCCCTCTATTTCCCAGTTGTCAGTCATTCTTGTAGCCATAATCTTGGTTTTTTTGATGTTTAGCTGCAACCCGGCTTTTGCGCTTTCTTCTTTCACCTTGATTAGAAGGCTCCTCAGCTCCTCCTCGCTTTCAGCCATCAGTGTGGTGTCATCTGCATATCTGAGGTTGTTAATGTTTCTTCCAGCCATTTCCACCCCAGCTTTGCATTCCTCAAGCCCCGCACATCCTCGCATGATGTGTTCTGCATACAAGTTGAAAAGGTTGGGTGAGAGGATGCAGCCTTGCCGGACGCCTTTCCCAATCGTGAACCCGTCTCCTGTTCCGTGGTCAGTTCTGACTGTGGCTCCTTGGTCCTTGTACAGATTCCTCAGGAGAGAGGGAAGGGGGCTTGGGATGCCCATCCCACCAAGAACTTGCCACAATTTATGATGATCCACACAGTCAAAGGCTTTAGAAAAATTATATTATAAATATTATATGTATTTACAATATATTATATTGTAATTATTAGATATGAGGTTAGCACCTAGGTGACTATTATAAATATTATATTATATTTACATGTATCTACAATATATTATATTCTAATTATTAGCTATGAGGTGGGTACCTGTGGGCCGCTTTCCCACTCCTCGGCTGTCTCCTCACCGCAGGGGGCTGGATGTGGGCGACCCGGCGGGGCTTCTTGGTTCTCGTCTGCGTCGTTCTTTCCCTACCGAGAAGGGCCACCTGCTCACCCGAGGAGGAGGAGGAGGAGCCTTGTGTGCGTCCCTCCGGGCGGCCCATCCGCTGGCCCAAGGCCCCGGCTGCGGGTTGCGCAATGTCCCTGGCAAGTGAGAGGCAGGCCTTCTAGGAATCTGTCCCTCCTTCTAGGAAAGGGCCCTGGACCTTTCCCAAGGCAGGAGAGGGCAACCCGACCCCGCGGCGCCTGGGCCCATGATGCCCCGCTGGCTGCGAAGGGCAAGGGGTTCTGGGCCAGGAGGCCGAAGAGCAGCTTCCTTCCGGGAGGGAGGAAGGCCCACTAATCCCCGGGGAATCCCTTCAGCTGTGTCCCAGCACGACCCGGGAGCCGAGCCAGCGGGATCCGGGCACACAGGGACTGTCCAAGCGGGGCTCTTCGGCCGACTCTCCGGGATCCATCGCCCTCCAGCAGGCAGGCAGGGAGGCAGGCAGGCAGGGAGGAGGCCGAGCCCGGCCCAAAGGCCTGATCCGGCCAACAAGGCCTTCCGGGTCCAGATGGGCCTTCCTTTGCTGACGTCACGGCTTGTTTTCCTTCTCGGACTCTTGGCAGGAAGTCCCGCCCCTCTCCTCTTCTTCCTCTCGCGTCCTTCTCGAAACCCCGCCCCTCTCCGCCTTGGCCCTGCCCCTGATTTGCCTCACTCGCGTCATTCTCGAAGCCCCGCCCCCTCATTCTTGGCCCCGCCCCTCCTTCGAGTCCTTCTTGAAACCCCGCCCCTCTCCGCCTTGGCCCTGCCCCCTCATTACCCTCTCTATCGCGTCCTTCTCGAAACCACGCCCCTCTCCACCTTGGCCCCGCCCCCTCATTTCTATCGCGTCCTTCTCGAAACCCCGCCCCTCTCTACATTGGCCCCGCCCCCTCATTCTCCTCTCGCGTCCTTCTCGAAACCCCGCCCCTCTACGCCTTGGCCACGCCCCCTCCTCTTCTATCGCATCTTTCTCGAAACCCCGCCCCTCTATGCCTTGTCCCCGCCCCCTGATTTGCCTCACTCGCGTCCTTCTCGAAACCCCGCCCCACTCCACCTTGGCGCCACCCTCTCCTCTCCCCTCTAGCGTATCATTTCTCGAAACCCCGCCTTGGTCACGCCCCCTGCCCGCCTCTCTTGCGCGTCCTTCTCGAAACCCCGCCCCTCTACGCCTTGGCCCCGCCCCCTCCTGCAGTCTCCTCACCTCTCGTGACCTTCACGAAAACCCGCCTCTCTGCACTTTGGCCACGCCCCTCTCCTGCGGCCTTTTAGAAACCCCGCCCCTCGCCGCCTTGGCCACGCCCCCTCCTGCGTCTCTCTCGAAACCCCGCCCTTCTCCCCCTTGGCCCCGCCCTCACCCATTTCTTGCCTTCCTCAAAACCCCGCCCCTCTCCTGCTTGGCCCCGCCCCTCCTCACCTCTCTCGCGCGGGGCATTGTGGGCGGGGCCGGCCATCGCTGCGGTTCCAACATGGCGCCGGGAGCGAGGTCGTGAGCGGCGGCGGCGCCTTCTCGCCTCCTCCTCCTCCTCTTCCTCCTCCGTTCTGTTTCGCGGCCAGCGCCGCCCCCCGCCCAGCCATGCTGCTCCGCCTTCTCTCGCTGGGGCCCCGCTGCGGCTGGCGCTGCTTCTCCCGGCCGCCCGCCCAGAGCCCTTTGGCCGTTGCCAGGTAACCGGCGCCCGCGCGGGGCAGCCTGGGAAAGGCCTTGGCAGGGAGGCCTCGCAAAGCACCCTGGGACTCGTAGTTCTCCCTCTCCCTCCAGAGAAGGAAAAGGAGGCCTTGGTTCCTGGAAGCTCAGGCATGGCTGTCAGGAATGGTGGGAGTTGAAGTCCAAAACATCTGGAGAGAGGGAGGGAGGGCCCAAGTTGGCCCAGGCCTGCTCTGGCTTCTCGGGAGGCATTTGCATCCCTTTGCATCCCTAGTCACCTCACACCAGAAGCGACTTGCAGGTTCTCAAGTTGCTCCTGACACGAATATATATAGAGAGAGAGAGAGATAGGGAGAGAGTAATCACACTCTGTCACACAATGATTTTTGTTCCTGGGTTAGTTATTTATTTGCAGCAATTTGATGCAACAACAACAACACTATTGATTTTTTTTGTCATGTCAGGAGTGACTCCTGGTGTGAGAGAATTGGCCGTCTGTAAGGACGTTGCCCAGGGGACGCCCGGATGATTTGATGTTTTATGATCCTTGTGGGAGGTTTCTCTCATGTCCCCTTTGCATGAGGAGCTGGAGCTGATAGAGGAAGCTCATCCACCTCTCCCCGGATTTGAACCTGTGACCTGTCAGTCTTCAGTCCTGCTGGCAGAGGGGTTTAACCCACTGCGCCATCGGGGTATTTATTGATACCCCGTCACCATCTCCCATAGGGACTCGGGAAGGCTTGCCAAATAGCAAGCAAAAGTGCCATACATAAAATAAAAATACATCAACACAAAAACAGTAACAACGTTACATAAACCACATATATTCATTGGATAAAACAACCTCTCTTAAAGTAGAGTCAGTTAAAAGATGCATGCAGTCAATATCTCAGCCCACCTGAATGCACAGAATGTAAAGTACTAAGTGATTGGCTATCCATTCTGGTTACTGTCTAAACCAGTGGTTCCCAACCTTTTTTTTAACCGCTTGGCCAGGGCCCCCTCCAACATGAGCACCAAAAGGGTTACAAATCAGTTTTTGGTCAACTTCAGATTGGGTTTGGTTAATTGGGGTACTGATTTAGAAAATTGCATTGGACAGACCACATCAGCTCTAGTTTCTGATACAGAACGTATGACATCCAGTAGTTGCCATTTGCTCACCCATAGAAAACCATATTTCATAAGCCTTGGCACTATAAGAAGGTTTAACGAGACCAGTTGCTCTCATTGCAACTGTGGTGAGGCTGCGGACCATATCTTAGTTCTTGCAGACTACAGGTTGGGAACCACTGGTCTAAACCAGGGGTCCTCAAACTGAGGCCCAGGGGCCGATTACGCCCCTCCAAGGTCATTTACCCTCCCCTCACTCAGGGGCAACCTAAGTCTGAAACGACTTGACAACACACAACGACAACAATCCTATGTCATCTGCCAAAAGCAGGCCCACACTTCCCACTGAAATACTAATAAGTTTATATTTGTTAAAATTGTTCTTCATTTTAATTATTGTATTGTCGAAGGCTTTCATGGCTGGAATCACTAGGTTCTTGTGGGTTTTTTTCGGGCTATAGAGCCATGTTCTAGAGGCATTTCTCCTGACGTTTCGCCTGCATCTATGGCAAGCATCCTCAGAGGTAGTGAGGTCTGTTGGAAGTAGGAAAAATGGGTTTATATATATCTGTGGAATGGCTGGGGTGGGGCAAGGAGCTCTTCCCTGCTGCAGTTAGGTGTGAATGTTCAGCTGATCACCTTCATTAGCATTTGAAGGCCTGCCTGCGCCTGGGAAAATCTGTTGCTGGGAGGTGTTAATCTGTGCCTGGTTTTTTCCTCTCTGTTGTTTAGCTGTTATAATTTTAGAGTTTTTTAATACTGGTAGCCAGATTTGGTTTATTTTCATGGTCTCTTCCTTTCTGTTGAAATTGTCCACATGCTTCTTGTGTATTTCAGAGGCTTCTCTGTGTAGCCTGACATGGTGGTTGTTGGTGTGGTCCAGCGTTTCTGTGTTCTCAAATAATATGCTGTGTCCAGGCTGGTTCATCAGGTGCTCTGCTATGGCTGACTTCTCTGGTTGAAGGAGTCTGCAGTGCCTTTCATGTTCCTTGATGCGTGTCAACTGGGCTCTCCAGGCCAATGGAGACTCCACCTCAGACATCAGAAGAGCTGCAAGACCAAGAACAAGCCACGAGAGTAAAGACGAAGATCCACCCAGAGGAAAAGTGTTCCTGCCATACATCAAGGGAACCACTGACCGCATAGGGAAGCTGATGAGGAAACACAACATACAAACAATCTACAAACCCACCAAGAAAATCCAACAAATGCTACGTTCAGCAAAGGACAAGAGGGATCCTCTCACCTCGGCAGGAGTCTACCATTGTATCCCATGCAGCTGTGGACAAGTCTACTTAGGGACCACCAAACGCAGCAGCATTGCCCAAACACGAATCAAGGAACATGGAAGGCACTGCAGACTCCTTCAACCAGAGAAGTCAGCCATAGCAGAGCACCTGAGGAACCAGCCTGGACACAGCAGAATATTTGAGAACACAGAAATGCTGGACCACACCAACAACCACCATGTCAGACTACACAGAGAAGCCATTGAAATCCACAAGAAACATGTGGACAATTTCAACAGAAAGGAAGAGACCATGAAAATGAACAAAATCTGGCTACCAGTATTAAAAAACTCTAAAATTATAACAGCTAAACAACAGAGAGGAAAAAACCAGGCACAGATTAACACCTCCCAGCAACAGATTTTCCCAGGCGCAGGCAGGCCTTCAAATGCTAATGAAGGTGATCAGCTGAACATTCACACCTAACTGCAGCAGGGAAGAGCTCCTTGCCCCACCCCAGCCATTCCACAGATATATATAAACCCATTTTCCTACTTCCAACAGACCTCACTCCCTCTGAGGATGCTTGCCATAGATGCAGGCGAAACGTCAGGAGAAATGCCTCTAGAACATGGCCATATAGCCCGAAAAAACCCACAAGAACCTAATTATTGTATTGTTTTTAAGTGTTTTTTGCACTACAAATAAGATATGTGCAGTGTGCATAGGAAGTCATTCATGCTTTTTTTTCAAATTATAATCCGGTCCTCCAACAGTTTGAGGGACTGTGACCTGGCCCTCTGTTTTAAAAGTTTGAGGTCTAAACATTATCAAATGCCTACAGGCATAAAACTTGTTTTTAACTCTTTCCTAAAGTGTTGTAATAATAATATTATTTATTTATTTATTTACTTTACTTGTATACCGCAGTTTCTCAGCCTAACAGGCGACTCAACGCAGTTTACAACAAGGATAAGAATCAATCAACGATATACAATTTAAAACCATAAAAGCATAATATACAACACAATGCATCTCATAACTAGAGTCGTGATCCAATCCGTCGTCCAAATTTCCATTCCTGTAATCATCACATTCATTGCACTGTTTAACCGAATGCCCGTTCAAACATCCAAGTTTTTAATCTTCTTCGGAATACCATCAGCGAGGGGGCTGATCTTACCTCCATAGGAAGGGTGTTCCACAGCCGAGGGACCACCACAGAAAAGGCCCTGTCTCTCGTCCCCGCCAGCCGCACCTGTGAAGCAGGCGGGCTAGAGAGCAGGGCCTCCCCAGAAGATCTTAGGGTCCTGGCGGGCTGATAGGTAGAGATACGTTCGGATAGGTAGGTTGGGCCAGAACCGTTTAGGGCTTTAAAGGCCAACGCCAGCACTTTGAATTCAGCCCGGTAGCAGATCGGTAGCCAGTGGAGTTGGCGCAACAGGGGGGTGGTATGCTCCCTGCGCTCCGCTCCGGTTAGTATCATGGCTGCCGAGCGTTGGACTAGTTGAAGCTTCCGAGCTGTCTTCAAAGGCAAACCCACGTAGAGAGCGTTGCAGTAGTCTAAACGGGATGTAACCAGAGCGTGGCCTACCATGGCCAAGTCAGACTTCCCAAGGTACGGGCGCAGTTGGCGCACGAGTTTTAACTGTGCGAATGCTCCCCTGGTCACCGCCGAAACCTGGGTTTCCAGGCTCAGCGATGAGTCCAGGATAATAATAATAAAACTTTATTTGTA
Source organism: Anolis sagrei (assembly GCF_037176765.1). Taxonomy (NCBI): domain Eukaryota; kingdom Metazoa; phylum Chordata; class Lepidosauria; order Squamata; family Anolidae; genus Anolis; species Anolis sagrei. The sequence continues at coordinate 133,381,711 of NC_090026.1, read as the reverse complement.
CCCTGCTACCATCTCCCCAAGGGACTCAGTGCGGCTTACATGAGGCCGAGCCCACAATCCATCATTACAAGCAATAACAACAACAGTAAACAATTAAAATAAAACTCATAAACAAAAAAGCAATCACAACAACAGTAATACAACACACATTTTAAAATCTATGGCTGGGCCAAATGCAATTAAAGTTTAAAAATAATGCTAGGCATGAACAAGATAGATGGGGCGTTGGTGAAAGCGTACAAGCAATCCTAAATCAGTGTAAAGTGCGTTTAGAGGACATAATGCTGAGGATTCATTATTCTGGGAAGGCGCACTGGAACAACCACGTTTTCAAGCTCCTCCTAAAGACTGCCAAAGTTGGGGCATGTCTGGTGTCTCTGGGAAGTGAGTTCCAGAGTTGAGGGGCCACCACTGAGAAGGCCCTCTCCCTCGTCCCCACCAATCGCACCTGCGATGGGGGTGGGAGCGCGAGCAGGGCCTCTCCAGATGATTGAAGAGATTGTGTGGGTTCGTATACAGTTTAGGGACTTGTCTAAGTTCACTGAGGAGGGCGTTCCGGAGCAGCAGGGCCACCACTGAGAAGGCCCTCTCCTTTGTATCCACCAACGATTCTTGAGACATAGGCTGAGGGCCTTCCGGCAGCCCTTAGAGCCCACACAAATTCATGGGGGGGGGGGGAGATGTGGTCTCGAAGACAGGCTGGACTCGAACAGTGTAGGGCTGTACAGGTGATAACCTGCACTTTGAATTTGGACCAGTGGCATTGAGGCCCTTGCTGTGCGGTCTTCAGCCAGGGCTTTGGGGTCAGATCCCAAAAGTAAAAAGCATTTCAAAGTGTGAATCAGAAACAGCAGATCAGAAGATTCTAGAACTGAGCAGTAGAGCACTTCAGCACCGAGAATTGCTTATCTATGTAAGTGAGCTCCTGTCTGTCAGCCCCAGCTTCTCATGCAGGAACATGGGAGAAGCCTCCCACAGGATGGTAACACATCCGAGCAATGTCCCCTGGGCAATGCCCTTGCAGATGGCCAATTCTCTCACACCAGAAGTTACTTGCAGTATATTCTTAATTCGCTTCTGATACAATAAAAAAATCTATATAGAAAAGTTAGGGCCTAGCTATCTAGTAGTAGTAGTAGTATTTATTTATTTATTTATTTACTACGCTTATATACCGCAATTCTCAGCCTACTGGCGACTCATTGCGGTGTAGTAGTAGTAGTAGTAGTAGTAATAATAATAATAATCTTATTTAATACCCCGCCACCATCTATCTCCCCAATGGGGACTCGGGGCAGCTTACGTGAGGCCAAGCCCAACAGCATATTACAATAAAGTAAAACCAAAACACAATAACAACACAGTAAAATACATACAACATATGAGTACAAAGACAATAAAGTGAAATCATACACAGTAAAATAACATAAGATAACAATGAGCGGGCCGCATGTGCAAGATAAAAACTAAGATACTAAAAATACTAAAATCAGGATGAGATAGGGATGGAGCAGATTGTTTGTGGAGGAGAAACTATTTAACTATCTGGCTCTCTGAAGCCGGCATCTTGTCTCTCTCCATGCTCACAGGAGGACAAAATGGAGGACTTGTCTTGCCATGTGGCTGAAACGTGAATAAAAAGAGGTGTGCCCCTGAGAAGTAGCAGTCTTAACTAACATACAGGAGAAGGGAGGAGAGAGAATAGAGATGGGGAAAGAATGGCTTTCTCTGCGCACTTGCTTGTTTGCTCCTCTGTCTCCTTATTGAGGACTACAAACTTGTGCAGGATGTGGCTGAGTTCTCACAAGGGGTTCTCACATGTCCTCACGTGCCCGTCCCCCTTTCTCCTCTCTCCCTCCTGCAGGTCCTGGGCCAGCCATGCCCGCTCTGGCTCCTCGGGGGCTTCTGCCTCCGGCCGCCTGGCCCAGCCCTCCACCTGGCCGGCCGCCCGGCTCCTTCCCCGCTGCCTCCGCCGGCGCCTCCGCCCCACTGGCCGCCTGGCCGCTGCCGCTCTGGCCGCTCCGGCCTTGGTGGGTCTGGGGGCCGCCTTCTGCACCAGAGTCCTCTGCCAGGACGCCAAGCGGATCGAGGTGATCTGCGTGGCCCCCCCAGTCGAGAAGGAGCCCGACTTTGACTGGGCCATGTTCTGGACCTTCCTGCGCCCACAGTTCCTGGCCCTCACAGCCGCCATGTTGGTAAGCATGCACCTCCCTCCATCTATTCCTCCTTTCCTTCCTCCTTTTCTGTCTCTCTCTGTCCTTCTCTGCTCCTCACAGAAATCATAATAAGACTGTAATAATAATAAGCCAACGGGATTTGCATCAAAAGGAATCTAGTGTCTGGATCCAGGGAAGTCATGCTCCCCATGCTCTATTCTGTCGCAGCTATGGTGTTGCTGCTGTATAGTTGGGGTTGCTTTCAAGCATTCAAACCCCCTTCTCGGAAGCTGCGCCCCGTTGAGAAAAATAATACAATTCCACAGAAGACAAACTTTCTTCCAATAAAGTAAATGTTTATGCAATAGTCACAAATAACAGATTCAGTCCATCAATCCCAATATTCCAGCAAACCTTCCTTGAGCTTTTACAGGAATCTCTTCCTCTTCCTTTAGCTCTTGCTTTCTTCACAGTCTCATCATCACCATCAGCATTCTCTGTTCATACTCTTCTCTATCTCTTCTCTACTCTCTACATTCTCAGTCTCTCAATTTGTAGTAGCTAAGCTCTCACAGGTGGCTTGACTGTTGCTGGCCACACAATGACTGGACATGATTCCTGCAACCACTTATCCATTTTTCACTTAAGAAATGATCTAAATAATACAAAACTCTGACATATTCTGCCTTGGTTAGGCCACACCTGGAATCCCACTGTGTCCAATTCTGGGCACCACCATTGAGGAGAGATGTTGACTCTGTGCTGGAATGTGTCCAGAGGAGGGCAACTAAAATGATCAAGGGTCTGGAGAACAAGCCCTATGAGGAGCGGCTTAAAGAGCTGGGCATGTTTAGCCTGCAGAAGAGAAGGCTGAGAGGAGACAGGATGAGGGCCTTGTATAAATAAGGGCCTTGCACCGGGAGAGTGGCGCACCTGGCTGAGTGTCAGCTGCATTAAGATCACTCTGACCAAAAGGTCATGAGTTCGAAGCCAGTCCGGGTTGGAGTGGGCTTCTAACCAATTGTGTAGCCTGTTGTCGACCTTTGCAACCCGAAAGACAGTTGCATCTGCCAAGTAGGAAAATTAGGTACCACCTTAAAGTGTGGGGAGGCTAAATTAACTAATTTATGAGGCCATAAAGAAGACTCCAGCAAAGCATTCCAGCGGGGAAGCATGCGGGGAATGCGGAAGTACTTCATCAGCGTCTCAGATGGACGAGGAAAGCGACAGCTCCCCTGGTGGCCAGAAAACGTTAAATAGCCTCTGTGTATGTCTGTATACGTTGTATGTCAAAATTGGCATTGAATGTTTGCCATATATGTGTACACTGTAATCCGCCCTGAGTCCCCTGCGGGGTGAGGAGAAGGGCGGAATAGAAAAGCTGTAAATAATAATAATAATAATAATAATAATAATAATAATAATAAATATGTGAGGGGAAGTCATAGGGAGGAGGAGGGAGTAGGCTTCCTTTCTGCTGCCTGGAGACTAGGATGCAATGGAACAACAACAACTACAACAATAATAATATAATCATATACTTTATTTATACCCCACCACCAATGGGGACTCGAGGCAGCTAACATGAGGCCAAGCCCAAAAAATACAAAAATACAATGGCTTCAAACTACAAGAAAGGAGATTCCACCTGAACATTAGGAAGAACTTCCTGACTGCTAGAAAAACTGTTCAGCAGTGGAACTCTCTGCCCTGGAGTGTGGTGGAGGCTCCTCCTTCAGAGGCTTTGGCTTCCTACCAAAATGGAACTGTAGAGGGGAGTCTACTGAACAAGCCAGTACCTTCCGCATACCAGTACTGCCGTCTGTTGAGGAGTTAAAAAGGTGGAGGCATTACTTTTCATTCAACCCTCGCAATAGGCTCTACCACCGGGACTGTCGCGCAGCTGTCTGAGTGTCAGCTGCATTAAGATCACTTCTGATCACAAGGTCATGAGTTCGTAGCCAGCTCGGGTTGGAGTGAGCTTCTGACCAATTGTGTAGCTTGTTGTCGACCTTTGCAACCCGAAAGACAGTTGCATCTGTCAAGTAGGAAAATTAGATATCACCTATGTGTGGGGAGGCTAATTTAACCAATTTACGAGGCCATAAAAAGAGCTCTGAGGCCAGCGGATGTTCTCCTTTGTCCACTGGAATCCCCGATCCTTTGACCCCCTCCCCTGTCTTTCCAGTTTGCACTGGGGGCCGCCCTCCTCAACGTCCAGATCCCGCTCCTCCTGGGCAAGTTGGTGAACGTGGTGGCACAGCACATGCGTGTGTCCGAATACCTGCGCGTGGTGCGCGAACCTGCCATGCGGCTCCTGAGCATCTATGGCCTCCAGGTGAGCATCAGCCGCCCTGTAATGGGGGAGGGAGAGGGGGGCTCTGCTGGGGCCAACGCTGTTTGTCTTGTCGAAGGGAAGACTGGGTGATTGACGTCCCTTGCTCCCCTCTCCCCTTCCCTCAATCCCCCCCTCCCTCCCTTCTCCAGGGGGTATTGACCTTTGGGTACATCCTGCTGCTCTCCTGGATCGGGGAGAAGGTGGCCAACAGTATGCGCAAGCAGCTCTTTGCTTCCTTAATCAGGTAACTCACCAGGGAGTGGACGCTCTCTTATTCCTTGTGGATGGCTGAAAGGGTTGTGGTGGGGGCTGACCGCTGTGTGGAAACAGGGAGGGCCCCAGAGGAGCCTCAGTTTCCCAGGAGGTCTGTGTTCACTCCGAACCAGCTCTGCATCATCCACTGAAGGGCATTCCTTGCTACACAGGGAGTTGTGGGGTGCTGGAGGGGGCCAGGTTGCTGCCCCAGAGCTGTTCCTTTATCTGCAGGCTTATCCGTGGTCAGGGAGCCACGTGAGGAGGCCGGGTGGATAGAAAGCTCTCTTTCCCCCTTTCTCTCTCTCTCTCTCTCTCTTTCTCTCTCTCTCTTCCCCTTCTGCTTCTATCCCCTGAAGGAAGGAGATAGCTTTCTTTGATGCCAATCAGACGGGGCAGCTGGTGAATCGCCTGACGGCCGACATCCAGGAATTCAAGTCCTCCTTCAAGCTCGTCATCTCTCAGGTGCTTGGGAGTAGTGGGCAGAGCTCAGGGCATTAAAGGGGGAGCCCTGGGAAGGTGGAGACATTGTGTTGCACCCCAGAGCTGGAAACAGGACCCTCTTGTCATTAATACACCACACCTTGGTTTAGGAAAAATACAATCCCTTTTAATTGAATGATGAATATAAAATAGATTGAAGTCCAAAGGTAAACAAGCCAAAATGAAACAGCAAACAGCAATGTCCAGAAAGCTTGCAGAAAATCCAAAGCAGTAATGTCCAGAAAACTCCATGAACAGATTGGCCCTTGCTAATGTCGCTTGAATAGCCAGAAATTCCCTTAGAGACCAGACCACTGGAAACTGGCAAAACCAAGGTGGTTTGTACTTGATACTAAACTATGCTTGGTCTGAGGAAATCCCCCTCACAGCCACTCTTAAATCCCAGAAACGGATTCCGGCTAATCTTTGGTTTTAGTTGTCGGATTCTCTTGGACCTACGTAAACATTGAACCTCCCTGTGGTTCTGGCTTATCTCCAGACTGCGGCTGTTATCATTCACCCGACCAGGTGTCAAGTTATCTTGGGCCAGGAGGAAAAGGGAGTGAATTTTCTTCTCTCGGTCTGATAGAAACATTCTCATGAGAACTTGGCTTTTCCCTTGAAGCCTCTAAATCAAAGCCTGTGGGATTTTTACTGCCCAAAGTGACTCCATCTTATTTATTTTATTTTTGTTTATTTATTTCAAACATTTTTACCCCGCCCTTCTCAACCCTTGGGGGGACTCAGGGCGGCTTACAGTTGGCAGTAGTTCAATGCCGCATCATAAATACAGAATAGCAAATATAACAAACATGAACATGAACATTAATAAATAAAGATTAAAACATGGATCACTTCAGCCTCACTATCCAAACAACATTAGCATCAACATTGGCCTCAGTATAATAATAATAATAATAATAATAATAATAATAATAATAATAATAGGTTGGTTGTCCCCTGACATTAAGTCCAGTCATGTCTGACTCTGGGGTGTGGTGCTCATCTCCATTTCTAAACCGAAGAGCCAGTGTTGTCCATAGACATCTCCAAGGTCATGTGGCCAGCATGACTGCATGGAGCGCCGTTACCTTCCCGCCGGAGCGGTACCTATTGATCTACTCACATTTGCATGTTTTCGAACTGCTAGGTTGGCAGAAGCTAGGGCTGACAGCGGAAGCTCACGCCGCTCCCTGGAATCGAACCTGCGACCTTTTGGTCAGCAAGCTCAGCAGCTCAGTGCTTTAACCCACTGCGCTACTGGGGGTCCCAATAATAATAATAATAATAAACCTTTATTTGTATCCCGCGACCATCTCCCGAAGGACTCGGTGCGGCTTACAAGAGGCCGAGCCCAAATACAATAGTAAAAACAACAGCAACAACAAACAGCAAAATAACTCAGAAAACAAAACAATAACATTGACAACACACAATGGCACAATTAAAAACAATGGCAGGGCCAAATGTAACAAGTAAAATTAAAAGTGCTGGGCATGACCAGGTGGAGTGATTGGAGGGGGATGGGCTTGCAGATATCCTAGGTCTCTGATAGGCAATACAATCAGAGATTCAGGCTCAGGTTCACACACAGGCTGAGTCCCAACACTGTGCTTCTATGGCAGGGGTGGAGGTTGGGGGTGTTGCGGTTTGTTAGTTTATATTGAAAATACACAGCAGTCTTCCCAGCTTCAGGCACCAAGTTGAAAATACACAGAGCATAAAAGAAAAAATGTCTTTACTCTTGAGTAGTCAACACATGTATTTTATAAAGAAACATACAGTAGCCTTGAAAACACATTGTCCACATTGTCCATTGCAGAAGGAAAAACAACTTACAAAACAATGCATTAATCTGCTTCTTTCCAGCAAACCTTGTAGTGTAGTTCCATCTCTGATTACTTCATTTCACTCACTACCTGCATCAAGAAATCTTCACCTGATATACATCCTAATCAGGGAGTGGTTCTTCCTCAACACACATATACTTGTCTTGATTCTTGTAAAGACTTACAAAACCATATACTGTAACAGGGGGGCCGTGGGAAGGGGCCCCTCCTCCTGGCCTGCTTTTACACTCCGCTCCTCTCGCAGGGTCTCCGCAGCCTGACCCAGACGTTGGGCTGCTTTGTCTCCCTCTACATGATCTCCCCGAAGCTGACGGGGCTCCTGGTGGTGGTGATGCCCTTCCTGGTGGGTGCTGGGGCCTTCATCGGCTCCTCCCTGCGCAAGCTCTCCCGCCGGGCCCAGGAGCAGGTGAGTCCAGCCTGGAGGTGCAGGGCAGGGGGTGGGGGGCACATAAGGGCTTCCTGTGCTGGCTTTGGGAATCAGGGAAGCATTGTGCAGAAGAGGAAGGGGTTGCTGAACCCCCTCCCCCTACTAGACTACTGGGCAAACTTTTGGACAACATATTTTAACAGCCTACAGGCTGATAGGAATTGTTGATGTCCAAAACACCTGGAGGAGAGCCAAAGTTTGCCCATGCCTGCACTAGATGGAGGGATATTTGGCATCTGTAGGAGAGTCCAGCATAGCAAATGCTGTATATGGGCCTATGGTAGGAAATAGGAGAGGAAACCTGCAGGAAGATGCTCTGGTCAGGCTTACTTTGATTGCAACAGGTAAAGAGGTCAAAGACCTGACAAGAGTCTCTAATGCTGGTTCCCATGTGTCTGTGTGCCAGGATCTTGAGGCAGAGAAAGGTGCTCATCGTGTTCCCTTCTCAAACTTCTCAAACAAAGGGTAATAAAGGCACACTAAATACGTATGGGGGAAAAGGAGTGGGAAGTGGCCTCTTCATGCTGACAAGTTACACAGATCTAGGAAATCAGTGGTTTAAAACCATCTCAGATCAGCCATACCAGATTCGGTCAGCCGGGTAAAGTTTCCTATTGTTGCCTTATTGCATCTTTCTGAAAGACAGGAGGGAGGGGGCTGACCTAATCTCGCCAGGGAGGGAGTTCCATAGCCAAGGGGCAATCACTGAGAAGGCCCTCTCTCTCGTTCCTGCCAATCACACCTGTGATGGTGATGGGACTGAGAACAGGTCCTCCCTGGAAGACCATAACTGTCAGAGAAATTTTGGGGGTGTATGCGCAGCGGAATAGGTTGCTAGATCAACAGACACAGGATTCCAAAAATCAGGACTCTGCAGTCTTACAGTTTCAAAATAACACAAAGTTTACTAAGCACATCTACACACGTCCATTCTTAGCGGGCGATCATCAGGAACTACAAAGCGCAGCATAAACAGTTTCAGAACATCTGCTTATCAGACCTCGGGCTGTAACCGGATACTCCTCCTCCTTCCCACAGCCAGAGAACATGTTATCTCATTTCTGTCAAGGTTACTTTTCTCTCTGCTTCTCACAGTATTTCTAATACACAATTAAACATAATAGAATCCATCTTGAAACACATCTTAATCCATCTTGAATTACATAGAAACACATTGAAAAACACACATGCATACTTCAATAATCCTGACAATAATCTCCGCGGTGATGCATAGAGGGAAATGCGTTTGGATAGGTAAACTGTGCTGGGCCCGTGTAGGGATACACCTTCACTTCCAGCACAAACACGTTGCATTTCAGACCTGCAGGCAAATGGGCTGAATTTTTCTTCCTGATCCCTTCCTGTGATCCTACTCCACGTGTTATCTTTCTTTGGGGCATCCTGGTTCTTAGAAAGGAATGGCTGGGGAGAGCGCCCTGTTCTCTCCCTCTTCTACGTGTGAGGCATCCCTCTGTCAGAGAGCTTCTCTACCCCCCCCCCCCCCAAGGCAAAGTCATGATTCCTGGCCCTTCCCCCCCCCCTTCCCCAAAGGAGGCCTCCTGAGCCCCCTTCCTCTCTTGGTGCAGGTGGCCAAGGCCACCGCTGTGGCGGACGAGGCGCTGGGCAATGTGCGGACGGTGCGGGCCTTCGCCATGGAGCCCAAGGAGATCGAGTGAGTACTCCAAGGAGAGCCTGCTACCCCTGCACCCCCTTCCCAGAAGAGACTAGATGGGATGGATGGATAGGTGGGATCTCAGGCACAGGAGGGACCCCCTCCAGATTGGGGGAGAGGGTCTCTCTGGGTGAGAAGGGGCACGGGTCAGAGAGTGGCTCCCCGTTGCCTCTTGTTCACAGCTCAGAGGGGTCCTGGGGAGCTCAGAGGCCTTTTCCTCGTCGCCCTGCCCCTCCTGTCCTTCCAGGCGCCCCATCAGCTGCTCTCCTTTCTCCCTTGCAGGCAATATTCCGCAGAGGTTGACCAGTCCAGCCGCCTCAACATGAACCTGGGCATGGGCATTGCCCTTTTCCAGGGCCTCTCCAACATTGCCCTCAACTGTGAGACCCCCACCCTCTTTCCTGCCCGTTTACCCATCTGCCACGGGGGGGGGGGGGTTGGTGCCCCTGGGACTGACCACCACCCAGGGATCACACCCGGTGGCTCCCAGCCCCTTCCACAGAGGTGACGGTGGGGTCCCTTCTGCCCAAGCGTTGAGGGAGAGCCAGTTGTGCCCAGTGAGAAACCCTTGAGAGGGTTGTTGTAGGTTTTTTGGGGCTATATGGCCATGTTCTAGAGGCATTCTCTCCTGACGTTTTGCCTGCACCTATGGAAAGCATACTCAGAGGTAGTGCCAATTTGAGGAGAGCCTTGTCCTGCCCCTCTGTTGTGGTGGGCTTGGCTGCTTCTGAGAGCCTGCGTCCTTCCCTTGGAGGCCAGACCTCTTGGCCTTGCACTGCCTGCCTACCTTCTTGCAATTCTGTGGTGGAGGCTTTGCCTTGGTGTCCTGCCCAGCGTCTGTTGCAGGCCTCCTTGGAGGGTTCCGCAGAGGCCATGGGCCTGCTTTTGCCTGGACATGGGGTCCCCTCTTCTGTCCCCTTCTTCTCGGCTTCCCTGATGCGCCCTCCACTCCCACCTGCTGTTGTGTTCTTGTCTCCCCTTCAGGCATTGTGCTGGGCACCATCTTTGTGGGTGGCTCCCTCATGGCAGGTGAAGAGATAACGCCTGGAGACCTCATGTCCTTCTTGGTGTCTTCCCAGACTGTGCAAAGGTAGAGTTCTGGCAGCCTCCCTGCTTTTTGTCCCCTTGGGGCTCCAGGTGGTTTGGGCTCTGGGTCGTGACACACACTCTTCTTGCCTCCCCTCCCTCCAGGTCCATGGCAAGCATGTCCATCCTCTTTGGCCAGGTATGTGCATGGGGAGGGGGTGGGTGGGCGGTTGTGGGGGGGGGGGAGCGGGGAGGTCTTCTTCCATCCCTGAGAACACTGTCAGGGCAGCCAAGGGCTAGTTAAACCTGAGAGAAGTCTCCTCTCCTAGACCCCCCTAGCTCTCCTACGCGGTCCCCCAATTGTGTGCTGTTCCCATCCTGACTGTGGTTGCCTTGCAGGTGCTGCGGGGCATGAGTGCCGGGGCCCGCGTCTTCGAGTTCATGTCCCTGACCCCAGAGACGCCCCTCTGCGAGAGGGAAGAATTGGCCTGCAGCATGCTCACCGGGCGCCTCGAGTTCCAAGACGTCACCTTCAGGTGAGTGAGGGCGGCGAGTGGAATAAGTTTAAAGTGTTGAGACCTAGTTGCATTGTCCCTTTAAATGGCAAACCCCAGAATCTCTAGCCAGGTATGGGCAAACGCTGGCCTTCCAGGTGTTTTGGACTTCATCTCTCACAGTTCTCAACAGCCTACAAGCTGTTAGGAATGGTGGGAATTGAAATCCAAAATACCTGGAGGGTATTTTGCTTTATAGGTTGAAGAGTCACACCTCCCATCCCTCCTCTCCCACCCCCCCTCCCCCACATTGTGCAGACTGGCTGGGGCTGATCTGCACGGAAGGTCCCCGGTCCCCTTGTGTGCAGATAGGCCAGGTTTGCAGCGTGGTTCCCATGGTGGCGTCTCCACTGAGCCTGGGATGGGCCCAGCTGGGTCTCTCTTTGCCTTAGCGCTTCCCAAGAGTTGCCGCTTCCTTCTCTGCCGCAGCTACCCCACGCGGAAGAACTTCCCGGTGCTGAAGAACTTCAACCTCACCATCCCGGCCAACAAGACGGTGGCCATTGTGGGGCAGTCAGGAGGAGGTGAGTCTCCCTCGACTCGAGTGTGTGCCTTGAGTGCAAAGAGCTTGGCTTGTGTTTATGTGAGAGTAGCTGTCTTGCACATCTGAGAGAGGGTCTCAAATACTTGTTAACGAGCAGCCCATTCTTGACCCCTTAGTACGGCCCTTCCTCCTCCGGCTTCTTCATTTCTTGCTCTCTTCTTTGTTGTTTGATTATTTGTTCTGTAAACACACAACTTTTTTGTTTGCTGAATACTGCTTCGCCTTTGCTTTATGTTTCTAGTCCCTTCCACTTTCACTTCTTTGGGGGATCTGAGATGGGTCTTCCTTCCATCTAAGCAGCAGTTTCCCCATCAGGCTTTGCTGAAGGCTGTTAGTGTTGGACAAGTGGGCTTAGTACCAAAAGACCCTCCTCATAAATGTATAGCAGGATAAAGACCCTCATAAATGCAGAGGAGCTTAGCAGCACCAGCATAACCCAGCACTAATAGCCCAAAGTGACAAAAAGAACAAAAACACACAGAACAGAAGATTCTCCCAGGCTCAGCCAGGCCTTCAAATGCTAATGAAGGTGGTCAGCTGAAACATTCACACCTAGCTCCAGCAGAGAAGAGCTCTTTGCCCCACCCCAGCCATTCCACAGATATATAAACCCTTTTTCCTAGTTCCAACAGACCTCACTACCTCTGAGGATGCTTGACATAGATGCAGGGGAAACGTCAGGAGAGAATGCCTCTAGAACATGGCCATACAGCCCGAAAAAACCTACAACAACCCATTCACACCTAGCTCCAGCAGACAAGAGTCCTTTGTCCCACCCTGGTCATTCCACAGCTATATAAACCCATTGTCCTAATTCCAACAGACCTCACTACCTCTGAGGATGCTTGACATAGATGCAGGGGAAACGTCAGGAGAGAATGCCTCTAGAACATGGCCCTATAGCCCGAAAAACCCATAAGAACCTAGTGATTCCAGCTATGAAAGCCTTCGACAATGCACAGAACAATGTTCTCTCTTCCTTCGAAGGCCTTTCTTTATAGCAAAATAATATGGTTGCACTATTTACAAAAACAAGGTTTCCATAACAGAAATGAATTTATTTATACTTCCTTCTTTGTTTCCATGCTGGGCTTCTTTCTCATGCACATAAAAAGTTTTGCTCTCACAGAGGCTCTTCTCACACTAAACTTGCACAGGAGCTTCACACAGCAGCCTTCTACACACAGCAGCCTTCACACTGGAGTTTCATACACAAGACCTTCAACCTGGGACTTCTCTCACTGAAGCCTTCTCCCACCAGGCCTCTCACACACTGGGGTCTAGTAACTGAGGCTTGCCTCACACTGAGGTCTCTCTCATAATGCAACCTCTTCGTACAGAGGGCAACTAACACTGAGGTGTTCTCATACTGAGGAAAACAAACACTGGAGCCTTCTCATACCAAGACCTCCCTCATACCGAGGCCTTCCTCCCACTGAGGCCTACTCATACTGAGGGCAATTAACACTGAGGCACAAGCACACTTGCTTATATTGAACTGCAACTTTTGCCGAGTGATTGCATCCGTTTAACCCTTTCAGTGCTTGACTCACATTTTTGTATTTATAAATACCTAGTTAATTTTTAATATTTCTGACAGTTAGTGCCTGGCCTCTGGCTGCCACCCCCCTTGCCTTTGGAGCCCATTGAAGCAGCTCAGAGGCTTTGTAGCCCACCTCACGCTTCCCTTTCCCTTCTCCTTCCCAGGGAAGTCGACCGTGGCGGCCCTGCTGGAGCGCTTCTACGAGCCCACGGAAGGTGCCATCTTCCTGGACGGGAGGGACATCTGCACTCTGGACCCCTCCTGGCTCCGTGGCGAGATCATTGGCTTCATTAACCAGGTGAAGGCGGGAAGCGTGGCGTGGAAAGCGTGGTCGCCCACAGAAGAGTGTTCAAAGAGGGGAGGAAGCACAAGCCTTGCTGAACTGGGGGGCTACAGACCACACAAGCATTTCTCTCTTTCCCCAAATGCTAGAGCAGGACTTCGTGCAGCTACAGATGCCGAAAACAACACAGTATGGGACTGGGCATTTTTCTGAGTGGTTTTATGGAGGGAGGTGGCTTAGAATCATAGAATCACATAAGTTGGAGGAGACCATAAGGGCCATCTAGTCCAACCCCCTTCCGCCATGTAGGAAAATCAAATCAAAGTACCCCTGTCAGATGGCCATCCATCCTCTGTTTAAAAGCCTCTAAGGAAGGATCCTCCACCACACTCCGGAGCAGAGAGTTCCACTGCTGATCAATTCTTCTTATGGGATGTTGTAGGTTTTTTTGGGCTATTTGGCCATGTTCTAGAGGCATTATCTCCTGACGTTTCGCCTGGATCTATGGCAAGCATCCTCAGAGGGAGTGAGGTCTGTTGGAAATAGGAAAATTGGGTTTATATATCTGTGGAAAGACCAGGGTGGGACAAAGGACTCTTGTCTGCTGGAGCTAGGTGGGAATGTTTCAACTGACCACCTGCATTAGCATTTGATTGCCTGGCAGTGCCTGGATCAATCTTTTGTTGAGAAGTGATTAGATGTCCTTCTTTGTTTCCTCTCTGTTGTTGTGCTGTTGCAATTTTAGAGTTTTTTAATACTGGTAGCCAGATTGTGTTCATTTTCATGGTTTCCTCCTTTCTGTTGAAATTGCCCACATGTTTGTAGATTTCAATGGCTTCTCTGTGTAGTCTGACCTGGTGGTGGTGAGATTGGTCCAGAATGTCTGTGTTCTCCAGTAATCTGCTGTGTCCAGGTTGGTTCCTCAGGTGCTCTGCTATGGCTGACTTCTCTGGTTGGAGTAGTCTGCAGTGCATTTCTTGTTCCTTGATTCGTGACAGGGCAATGCTGCGTTTGGTGGTCCCTCTGGAGACTTCTTGTCCACAGCTACATGGTACACGGTAGACTCCTGCAGAAGTGAGAGGATCCCTCTTGTCCTTTGCTGAATGGAGCATTGGCTGGATTGTCTTGGTGGGTCTGGAGATAGTTTGTAGGTTGTGTTTCCTCATCAGTTTCCCTCTGCGGTCAGTGGGTCCCTTGATGTATGGCAAGAACACTTTTCCTCTGGGTGGACCACTCCAACAACCACCATGTCAGACTACACAGAGAAGCCATTGAAATCCACAAGAAGCATGTGGACAATTTCAACAGAAAGGAGGAAACCATGAAAATGAACACAGTCTGGCTCCCAGTATTAAAGAACTCTAAAATTACAACAGCAAAACAACAGAGAGGAAACAACCAGGCACATCTAATCACCTCTCAATAAAAGATTCCCCAGGCACTTCCAAGCCATTAAATGCTAATGCAGGTGGTCATTTGAAACATTCACCCCTAGCTCCAGCAGACAAGAGTCCTTTATCCCACCCTGGTCATTCCACAGATATATAAACCCTTTTTCCTAGTTCCAACAGACCTCACTACCTCTGAGGATGCTTGCCATAGATGCAGCCGAAACGTCAGGAGAGAATGCCTCTGGAACATGGCCACATAGCCCGAAAAAACCTACAACAACCCAGTGATTCCGGCCATGAAAGCCTTCGACAATTCTTCTTATGTTAATGTTCAGTGGAATCTCCTTTCCTGTCATTTGACCCCAAGCTGGGCTGCAATTTGTGGAACTGGAGTCTTTGTGTATCCCATTGAGAGATTGGGAGTAGCATTCTGAGCTGGGGAAAAGGCCTGGGGTTTCTGGGGTCATGGGTTAGGCTTAGCCCCCCCCCCCCTCCTCGGCTCTGATGCCCCGCTGCCCTCTTCCCAGGAGCCCGTCCTGTTCAGCACAAGCATCCTGGAGAACATCCGCTTCGGCAGGCCGTGCGCCTCGGAGGCCGAGATCCACGCTGCCGCCCGCCTTGCCAACGCCGACGGGTTCATCCGCAGCTTCCCTGACGGATACAACACCGTCGTGGGTGAGTTGGGCCCGGGGAAGCAGCTTGGAAAGCAAAAGAGGTTCGGCTTGGCTCACTTTCTCCTGAAACGTTATGCTGAGGCTCTCCGGACATTTTGTGCCAGTTGTTTTCAACTCTTTCTTTTGTTTTGACCCATTTCACGGTGTTGCTGTGTGTTTCAACATGAAAGTAGTGGGTGTGCACATGTGTGTGTATATTCCAAAGCAGTTTGGGAGTATGGAGGGAAGCCCCTTCCCCTGTGCTGATGCCTCTTCTCCTGCCAGGGGAGCGGGGAGTGACCTTGTCCGGAGGGCAGAAGCAGCGGGTGGCCATTGCCCGGGCCCTCATCAAGAACCCCAAAATACTGATCCTCGACGAGGCCACCAGCGCCCTGGACGCCGAGTCGGAGCACATAGTGCAGGAGGCACTTGACCGGGCAGTGGCCGGCCGCACGGTGCTGGTCATTGCCCATCGGCTCAGCACCGTGAAGGACGCCGACCTCATTGTGGTGCTCTCCAAGGGCCAGGTGGCAGAGGTGAGCCGGCATGGGGGGGGGGCAGAGTCCCCCAAAACAGGCATCAAAGGGGGAAGGAAGGGTTGAGTTTCAGCGGGCTGCTGTGAGTTTTCCAGACTGCATGGCCATATTCCAGCAGCATTTTCTTCTGATGTTTCGCCTGCATCTGACTGGCATTATCAGGGGTCTGTTTGCAGTGAAGCAAGTGGAGTGTATATATATATCTGTGGAATGTCCATTCCAGGGTGGGAGAAAGAACCCATGTCTGTTTAAAGGACCTGTGACAGTTGTAATTGGCAAGCTTGAGTAGCATTGAGCAGCCATGAAGCTACAAATTCAATCAGTGAGGTAGCCTGGCTGTTATTATCTGGAGGCATCCTCTGTGTGGGAGGAGTTAACTGGCACTTGATTGCTTGCTTTCTGAAGTTTACCTGTTTCTGAGTGGAATTCCAATCTTTGAAAACTAAACAAATCTCCAACTTTGTTAACACCTTGTCACTCTATATTGGCCACTTTTTGTATGTGTGTGCGCGTCAGGAGTGATTTGAGAAAAAATGCAAGTCGCTTCTGGTGTGAGATAATTAGCCCTCTGCAAGTGCCTTGCCCAGGGGACACCGGGATGTTTTGCCATCCTGTGGGAGGCTTCTTTCGTGTCCCTGCATGGGAAGCTGGAGCTGACAGACGGGAGCTTACCCCACTCCCTGGATTCAAATTGCCGACCTTTTGATCAGTACTGCCGGCACCAGAGTTTAACCGATTGAGCCACTGGGGGCTGCTTAATAGGCCACGTCAGGTGGTGGGAGTCTCCCTGACCCCTGGTTTGGTTCCAGCAATCTTCCATGGACAGTGTCCCCTCACTTATCGCGGGGGTTACGTTCCAGGACCACCCGCAAAAAGTGAAAATCCGCGAAATAGGTTCCTTACGTATGTATGTCGCGTTCCTAGGGTGAGACAGAAGTGAGGAGAGATTTAAAGGCACCATACACCTTTTCTTTTTGCTAGCTATCTCTGCTTTGCTTGCAGTCTCTCTTGGTAGGCTGCCTCTCTCCCGAGGGGGAGGGTGAGACCCCCTCCCACACTCCATCGTTGCCAGGAGGTGGGATTAGAATGCTGCTCTGGGCAACGGCAACCATTCATAAACTGGGAGGCAAAAACCCGCGAAAGAGCGAGTCCGCGAAAAGCAAACCGCAAAGTAGCGAGGGAGCACTGTAAACATAAAAGGCACTCAGCAACAGCCAGAACCAGTCTTTAGGCCAGCGTTTCTCAACCTGGGGGTCGGGACCCCTGGAGGGGTCGCGAGGGGGTGTCAGAGGGGTCACCAAAGATGCAGTATTTTCTGTTGGTCATGGGGGTTCTGTGTGGGAAGTTTGGCCCAATTCTAACCTTGGTGGGGTTCGGAATGCTCTTTGATTGTAGGTGAACTATAAATTCCCAGTAACGACAACTCCCAATGTCAAGGTCTATTTTCCCCAAACTCCAGCAGAGTTCACATTTGGGCATATTGATTGTCATGCCAAATTTGGTCCAGAGCCATTATTGTTTGAGTCCACAGTGCTCTAGGGATGTAGGTGAACTACAACTCCAAAACTCAAGGTCAATGGCCACCAAACCTTTCCAGTCTTTTCTCTTGCTCATGGGAGTTCTGTGTGCCAAGTTTGGTTCAATTCCATCATTGGTGGAGTTTGGAATGCTCTTTGACTGTAGGTGAACTATAAATCCCAGCAACTACAACTCCCAAATGACAAAATCGATCCCCCACCCAACACCACCAGTGTTCAAATTTGGGCTATTGGGTATTTGTGCCAGATTTTGGTCCAGTGAATGAAAATACATCCTGCATATCAGATATTTACATTATGCTTCACAACAGTAGCAAAATTAGAGTTGTGTAGTTGTCATGAAAATAATTTGCTGATTGGGGGGTCACCACAACATGAGGAACTGTATTAAGGGGTCGCAGCATTAGGTAGGTTGAGAACCACTGCTTTAGGCCAAAGTCTTTAGGCACTGCACCCAGTGTGTCGATCACCACTGGGACCATCTTGACTGGCTTGTGCCAGAGTCTTTGCATATTGCTATTGTTGTGTACATTACTATTATTAAACCATCAAAACATCCGGGCAACGTCCCCTGGGCACGTCCTTGCAGACGGCCAATTCTCTCACACCAGAAGCGGCTTGCAGTTTCTCAAGTCGCTCCCGACACGACAAAAAGCAGCTTACAGTTCAAAAGAAAGGCAAAGCAATCCAG
Organism: Anolis sagrei; assembly: GCF_037176765.1. Taxonomy (NCBI): domain Eukaryota; kingdom Metazoa; phylum Chordata; class Lepidosauria; order Squamata; family Anolidae; genus Anolis; species Anolis sagrei. The sequence goes on along the minus strand of NC_090026.1, from coordinate 133,363,774 downwards.
GGAAATGGCCACATTATATGTAGTAGCAACACTACATAAAGTGAAAGGGAATAAATAGAAGAAGCCCAAGCTTGGGGGTTGGAGACCCTCGGCTTCCCTTTGCGGAGGAGTTTGCTTGTGTGGCAGGTGGACGCTGCTCCTGTCCCGCCTGTGGCTTGTCTGGGGGGAGTTTTTGGGGTGGACGGGTGGTCAGTCCTGGCCTGCACCCCGGTTCATGAAATCCCCGTCTCCCCTTCCAGGCTGGGACGCACACTGAGCTCCTGAGGAAAGGCGGCCTCTATGCAGAGCTGATCCGGCGCCAAACCAAGGACGGCGTCTGAAGCAGGACAAGTGGCTTGGAACCCAGAGGGAGGGGAGCGTTGCCCCTCCGTTGCACCTTCTTGCAGCCGGCCTCCGCTGCACCCTCATGCGCCCCCCTTGCACCCCTGTTGTTTTGGGTTGGGGGGGGAGGGCAAAAGAGGCCCTGGGCCCGTTGCCCTGGAGTCCGCCGTTGGGGATTTTTTGCCCCAGGAAACTCTGCCTCGGAAAAAGATGTATGGAGTTCTAGCTGGTGTTTCTCCAATACAACAGTTTTGTATTCGGATGGTGTGTCCTGCCGTCTGTTTGGTTGGCTTGGGCCGAGGGGATAAGCGACGTTGCGGGCGTGTCTACATGGCAGAATTAACGCAGTTTGATGTAATGCATCCTGCATATCAGATATTTACATTACAATTCAACCACAATATGAGGAACTGTGTTAAGGGATCGCAGCATTAGGAGGGTTGAGAAACACCGTCTAAGATGGTCTTGTTTCTGTGCAATTAGCAAACCCTATGCATGTGAAATAGGTTTGAACACTCCCACTGCAAAGCAGGTGGAGATGGTTCGGCCACTGTCCATCCATTCTTCCCTTCCTGAGGGACTCCACTTCCCGTACTGCTTGGGGGGGAGCAGAGGCAGGGGGTGTGGCCTAGCAGGGGGGCAGTCCTTCCAGCTGTGAGACGGAAAGCAATAATTGGCTAAAATGATTCCGGTAAGGGGTTTCTACCAATGACTTTTTTATTCCAAGCCAGAATGCCCCCACACCCATGCCCCACAATGGTATGTTTCCCATCGTGGTCAACTGTGATTCGCACATATGGTTATTTAGGAATAGCCATCATTGTCAGGAAAGTTGTTTGGGCAGCTAGTACAGCGCTTAAAGGATGTGGTAGCCGACATATTGAAGCAAATACCAACAGGAGAGCAAATACTAACAGGATAGGCGAATACTTAAAGACAGTCCAGGTCAGGACCAGCGAATTCAGAGTCAGTCAGTCAGCCCGGGTCAGGATTAGAGAGTTAAGAATAAGTCGGCCAGTCTGTCAGGGAAGGAAAAGGCAGGAAAGTCAGTCAGTCCAAGTCCAATACGTAAAATTAAGAGCTAGTCAAGAGGAAGGTTCTCAAGCTGCTGCTAAAGGCGCGGAGAAAGAGAACTGGAGGCTATAGCCCCTCCCACTGGCTATATACACACACACACACATATATACACACTCTCGGGGGAGAGTGGGTGGGGCTACCACCAAAAATATATAATAATTTTGCTAGAAGATTCCGAAGCTACTCTGCGCAGTCGCAGGAATAACCATATGTGCGAATTCACAGGTGACCACTCAGGCAACTATGGTTACAGGTAAGCAACCTATATTTATCCCTCATGTTCTATGATTGACAAGAGAAAAGGGAGAGGGAAAAATATCCAGATGTGGCAGTACGCCAAGGGAGTTGCTCTGAGATTCCTGAAACGGGAAGGCCGAGGTCGACCTCCAAGACGGGAACCAAGATCAGCTCCTTCTGGTCCAGGTACATCACTCATTTTACGTTCGTTATCATGACCTAACTTATGTTTTTGAAGCTGGAAATGATTAGATCCCAATTTGGTCAGTGGAGGCAGGTTATACCACTTTATTTCGGAAAAGGCCAACAAAGGCAATGTTTATCTCGGTAAGAGTCATTTGTGCTCTGCGCAAGAGGTGGTCCCCAGACCGGCCCCCTTCGGCTCCTGAGCACTCACTGCTTCTTCTTCTGGACGTGGGCACAGTCGTACTTGCCCCGCACTATCTTGAGCTTGACCCCTGGCAAGTCCTGCGTCCTGCCGCCCTCCACCAGGACGATGTTGTGCTCCTGGAGGTTGTGCCCTTCCCCGGGGATGAAGCAGACCACCTCTTTGCCGTTGCTCAGCCGCACGCGGGCACACTTCCGGTTGGCCGAGTTGGGCTTCTTGGGCTTGCGGATCATGGTCTTGAGCACCACCCCCTTGAGCTGCGGGTGGCCCCCCAGCGGGCCCACCTTGGGAGGGGGGCGCTTACGGCGGCCTAGCCAGTGCATCTGGTTCAAGGTCGCCATAGGACAGACGGGCGGCGACAACAGGGGTACTTGGGGTGCCAAACGGAGGGGCAGCAGGAAGGAGCGAGCAGAAGAGGCAGCCAGGGCTCCTGGGAGGAAACAAAGGACATGGCTTTAGCCCAAGCATGGGCAAACTTGGGCCCTCCAGGTGTTTTGCTTCCAACTCCCACAATTCTTAACAGCCTGTGGAAGGAACAAGTTTTCCCATACGTGCTTTAGCTCTTCCCTCATGCCTTTCACACACAAAGCCAATCAAAACAAAACAAGCATCACATGGACACGAAAAAATCACGCAGTCCTCCCTGCCCCCTTTTAAAATCTTTGCTATAGCCTCCCTTCTCATGTTTTTCCACCAATTAATTAATAACCCAGAGAGAAGGCAGTGTACCTACGCTGTAGAATTAAGGCAGTTTGACTTTATTTACTTACTTATTTACAACATTTATATGCCGCCCTTCTCATCCCAAAGGGGACTCAGCGTGGCTTACAAGTAAAAAGTAAATACAATATATTATATTTTTACCATAGCACAATATTAATATTATATATTACATTGTACTATAACATTATAGTGTAATATTATTTGTAATATTACATTTAATATAAAATATATAATTATAATATATTATTATTATATTGTGTTACATTATAATATTATCATTATATGTATAGACAATATATTATATTATTTTGAATTATATTGTGTATTATATTATATATTATATATTATATAATAATAATAATAATAACACTTTATTTGTACCCTGCTACCATCTCCCCAAGGGACTCGGTGTGGCTTACATGAGGCGGAGCCCAAATACAACAATACAAGCAATAATCATAACAATACAAGCAAATTAAATGATTATAAGCACAGTACAGGAGACAAGAGGGACCTAACTTCCTGGCCCATCTCTTTGGTGCTGGGGGGAGGGGGGGGGGGTTCCCATTCACTTTAACAGATTATTATTATTATTAACTTTTTTTGTACCCCGCTAGCATCTCCCGAAGGACTCGATGCGGCTTACACAGGCCGAAGCCTCAGAACACAATACAGTAAAAACATAACACAACAATAATAAACAAAGCAAATCAAATAGTTAAGCAAATAACAACAACAGTAACAATACATCAAGACACTTTAAAACTGGGCCGGCCAGCGCCATGGGGTACAGGGTTAAAAGTGCTGGAGTGGCAGGAGGAGCATAGGATTAAAATAGTGCGGTGTGCAGTAATGTTAATTGTACTAAAGTGCTTCTAGGACTTGGGTGGGGGATTCCTAATCTGAGAAGGCACGTCGGAACAGCCAAGTTTTTAGGTTCTTTCTGAAAGCTGCCAAAGAAGGGGCCTGTCGAAGATCAGATGTGACTCAATGCTATGGAGTTGTAGGAGTTGTTATTGTGCTAGCTCTTTAGCCTCCTTTGTGCTGATGCCTCACTAAACTACAACGGCAGAGCTTCCCAAATTGAGATTTGCAACACGTTTGTGTCAGCTGCAGCGTGCAGGTGTTTCACACGAATATGAGAGACCTCTGAATCTATTTCAAACAATATACAGCACTTTTAAAGATACCGATAAAAGGTTTTCAAAAGATATGCTGCAACTCCATACATTTTGTATACAAAATGTGTAGGTTTGACTTCCAATTTGCGGGTTGAATTTAATTACTGTGCCACCAAATGGTGCCTGTCTGACAAGAATGTTGTCAACATGGAATGTTTGGAGACCTCTGCCCCATGGACCCTGCCTTCCAAGGCCCTCAAACCCAGCCCAGGGAGTGCATCTGGCATTCAGCGGGACCTACCCCACGGCAGGGCAGGGGGGCGTGCCAACAGGGCCCTCAGCAGCCCCACAGAAGTCATTCCGAAGGCCCCTGTTCCTCCTCCGCAATGCTGGAGCCCTGGGGAGAGAGAAGATGACAAATTAGTCCCATCTATCTATCTATCTATCTATCTATCTATCTAATCTATCTAATCAATCTATCTATCTAATCAATCTATCTATCTAATCAATCAATCTATCTAATCAATCTATCTATCTAATCAATCAATCTAATCAATCAATCAATCAATCTAATCAATTATCTAATCAATCAATCTTATCTTATCTTATCATCTTATCTATCTATCTATCTATCTACCTACCTACCTACTTACTTACTTACTATGCCTTTATACCGCCATTCTCAGCCTGAGGGCGACTCATGGCGGTTTACAAAACAGCACAATTCGATGCCCACAACAGTACAAAAATATTTTAAACCGGGATTATGGCACAGCTGGCTGAGTGTCAGCTGTATTAAGATCACTCTGACCAAAAGGTCATGAGTTCGAAGCCAGCCCGGGTTGGAGTGGGTTTCCAACCAATTGTGTAGCCTGTTGTCGACCTTTGCAACCTGAAAGACAGTTGCTGTCAAGTAGGAAAATTAGGTACCACCTTAAAAGTGTGGGGAGGCTAAATTAACTAATTTATCGAACCTGTGAAGATGGCAGGGCTGAGAGCAGGGCCTCCCCAGAAGATCTTAAATTCCTAGAGGGTTCGTAAGGAGAGATATGTAGGTGTGTCTATCAACTACCCCTCAACACTATCTACTATCTACACTATTGGCAGGAAAAACGAAATGCAAAGAGACAGAATGCGGGACGATGAGGCCTGGCTTGAGAGCAGGACGTGTGAAAAAGATCTTGGAGTCCTCGTGGGGAGGAAGTTAAACATGAGCCAACAATGTGATGTGGTGGCAAAAAAAGCCAATGGGATTTTGACCTGCATCAAGAGGAGCCTAGTGTCTAGATCTAGGGAAGTCATGCTCCCCATGCTCTATTCTGCTTTGGTTAGACCACTTTACCTGGAATATTGTGTCCAGTTCTGGGCACCACAATTGAAAGGAGATATTGACTCTAAGCTGGAATGTGTCCAGAGAAAGAGAGCGACTCAAATGATAAAGGGTCTGGAGAACAAGCCCTATGAGGAGCGGCTTAAGGAGCTGGGCATGTTTAGCCTGAAGAAGAGAAGGCTGAGAGGAGACATGAGAGCCATGTATAAATATGTGAGAGGAAGCTACAGGGAGGAGGGTGCAGATCAAGGGTCTGGAGAACAAGCCCTATGAGGAGCGGCTTAAGGAGCTGGGCATGTTTAGCCTGAAGAAGAGAAGGATGAGAGGAGATATGATGAAAGCCATGTATAAATATGTGAGAGGAAGCCACAGGGAGGAGGAGGGAGCAAGCTTGTTTTCTGCTTCTCTGGAGACAAGGACGCAAGTGAGCAATGGCTTCAAACTACAAGAGAGGAGATTCCACCTGAACACGAGGAAGAACTTCCTGACTGTGAGAGCTGTTCAGCAGTGGAACTCTCTGCCCCGGAGTGTGGTGGAGGCTCCTTCTTTGGAAGCTTTTAAACAGAGGCTGGATGGCCATCTGCCAGGGGTGATTTGAACGCAATATTCCTGCTTCTGGGCAGAATGGGGGTGGACTGGATGATGGCCCAGGAGGGCTGTTCCCACTCTAGGATTCTACTACATCCGGGCAATGTTCCCTGAGCAACGTCCTTGCAGACGGCCAATTCTCTCACACCAGAAACGACTTGCAGTTTCTCAAGTCACTTCTGACACGAAAAAAAACAACTATCTAATCTAGCTGTACTATCTACCTATTATCATAGGGACATTAGATCAGCACCCTCGCTGCTAACATTCCGGAGGAAAAAGAAAGGGCCTCACCTCAGCGCAGCGCCTCCATCTTGGCCCTGGCAGGAAAACCGGAAGTGGCGTCTACGGCCCCGCCTTTTCCAATTGGTCGACCTGGCCGCCGCTCGAGCGCCGCCCATTTCGATTGGGCAAAGCGGCGGTCCGTCTTCAACGGTGATTGGGCGAAGGGGAAAGCGGGAGAGGGGGCGGGGCGCATGCGTGGTTCCTCTGCTCTCCCTTCTCGGTCGCCAGGGGGCGCTGCGGAGCTGCCCTCCCTTTGGCCTGTCATGGCGGATGCTCTGGGATTTGTAGTTTTCCCTCAGGATCTTGTCGAATGGCCGCTCCCCTCGTCCCAAAGCGCTGATCCATGGCAAGAAGCGTCACACCAAGCCTGGAAGAGTGGCCACCCTCTTTCCCCCGAAGAGGGTGGCCACTGGTTTTGAAATGGAGGCCTGAAACTGCAAGTCGCTTCTGGTGTGAGAGAATCGGCCATCTGCAAGGACGTTGCCCAGGGGATGCTTTTGATGCTTTACCCTCCTTGTGGGAAGGAGGCTTCTCTCATGTCCCCTTTGCATGGGGAGCTGGAGCTGACAGAGGGAGCTCAACCCGCTCTCCCTGGATTTGAACCTCCGGCCTGTCGGTCTTCAGCCCTGCCAGCAGAAGAGTTTAGACAAAGAACGACATTGGACATACGGGCATTCAGATTCTATGCAACTACACTGGATTCACAATTACTTTACTTACTTACTTACTTAGGCGATCCCTTGTTGTCCAAGGTGGATCCATAGGTGACTGTGGAGCCCCATTCTTGACCCGCATCTTCTTCCGCAGTGAGGACATCGGTTTCCAGGTGGAAGGCGGTCCCGGTCGGGGTTGGCTTGACGCACCTTCCTCTTGGCACATTTTTCTCTTTCGCCCTCCATTTGTGCCTCTTCAAATTCCGCAGCACTGCTGGTCACAGCTGACCTCCAGCTGGAGCGCGCAAGGGCCAGGGCTTCCCAGTTCTCAGTGTCTATGCCAGAGTTTTTAAGGTTGGCTTTGAGCCCATCTTTCAATCTCTTTTCCTGTTCTCCAACGTTCCGCTTTCCGTTCTTGAGTTCGGAATAGAGCAACTGCTTTCGGAGACGGTGGTCGGGCATCCGGACAATGTGGCCGGTCCAGCGGAGTTGATGTTGGAGGACCATCGCTTCAATGCTGGTGGTCTTTGCTTCTTCTTCCAGCACGCTGATGCTTGTCCGCTTGTCTTCCCAGGAGATTTCCAGGATTTTCCGGAGGCAGCGCTGATGGAATCGTTCCAGGAGTTGCTTGTGATGTCTGTAGACAGTCCACGTTTCGCAGGCGTATAGCAGGGTTGGGAGGACAATGGCTTTATAAACAAGCAGCGGTCCTCAAACACTCTCTGCTTCATTAGGAAAAATGCTGCACTCGCAGAGCTCAGGTGGTGTTGTATTTCAGTGTCAAATGTTGACATCTGTAGACAGTCCACGTCTCGCAAGCATATAGCAGGGTTGGGAGGATGATGGCTTTATAATGGGAAATTTCCCAGCAGAGTAGAAATCATCTATCGGACAGAAGGCAAGCTGTTTAACCTCAGCAGACTGAAAGCCAAAACCAAGGTTACAACAACATCTGTTATAGAACTCCAGTATGCTGATGATAACGTCGTCTGTGTGCATTCAGAAGACCTGTAAAGCCACTCTAAACACCTTTGCAGAAGCATATGAGAAGCTCAGCCTGTCACTGAACATCGAGAAAACCAAAGTGCTGTTCCAGCAGTCACCAGCCAGTCCCTCTGCTATGCTAGAAATACAGGTTAATGGTGTAATATTAGAAAACGCTGGCCATTTCCGCTCCCTTGGCAGCCACCTCTCCACAAAAGTCAACATTGACACTGAAATTCAACACTGCCTGAGCTCTGCGAGTGCAGCATTTTTCCAAATGAAGCAGAGAGTGTTTGAGGACCGGAACATCCGTAGGGAGACCAAGGGGCTTTTTTATAGAACTATTCCCCTCCCAACCCTGCTATACGCCTGCGAGACGTGGACTGTCTACAGACGTCACATGCAACTCCTGGAACAATTCCATTAGCATTGCCTCCGGAAAATCCTGTGAATCTCTTGGGAAGAAAGGCATGGAAACATCAGTGTGCTGGAAGAAGCAAAGACCACCAGCATTGAAGCCATGCTCCTCCGCCATCAAGTCCGCTGGACCGGCCACATTGTCCGGATGCCCGACCACTGTTGCTCTACTCCGAACTCAAGAACGGAAAACGGAATGTTGGTGGACAGGAAAAAAGAGATTGAAAGATGGGCTCAAAGCCAACCTTGAAAACTCTGGCATAGACACTGAGAACTGGGAAGCCCTGGCCCTTGACCGCTCTAACTGGAGGTCAGCTGTGACCAGCAGTGCTGCAAAATTTGAAGAGGCACGAATGGAGGGCGAAAGAGAGAAACGTACCAAGAGGAAGGCGCGTCAAGCCAACCCCGACCGGGACCACCTTCCACCTGGAAACTGATGCCCACAATGCGGAAGAAGATGCAGGTCAAGAAGAGGGCTCCACAGTCACCTACGGACCCACCAGAACACTGGAAGACTATCCTACTTGGTCAATGAGGGATCGCCTAAGTAAGTGTTGCTTTGTGTACGTAATCAAACCTTCTACTATTGTTAGAGACCCTTGATTAGGTCTTTCCAGGTCCCAGTTGCGGGATGATCCAAACAACTACCATCCGGTCAGCCTCACGTCGATACCGGGCAAGATTCTGGAAAAGATTGTTAAGGAAGCGGTCTGCAAACACTTAGAAACAAAGGCGGTCATCGCTAATAGTCAACATGGATTTATCAAAAACAAGTCATGCCAGACTCATCTGATCTCTTTCTTCAATAGAGTTACAAGCTGGGTAGATGCACACGGGGAATGATGCCGTGGATGGAGCGTGTCTGGATTTCAGGAAGGCCTTCTTTGACAAGGTCCCCCATGACCTTCTGGCAAGGAAACTTGTCCAATGTGGGCGAGGCAAAACTACGGTGAGGTGGATCTGGAATTGGTTAAATGGACGAACACAGAGAGTGCTCACTAATGCTTCCTCTTCATCTTGGAAAGAAGTGACAAGCGGAGTGCCACAAACAGGGTTCCGTCCTGGGCCCGGTCCTGTTCAACATCTTTATTAATGACTTAGATGACGGGCTAGAAGGCAGGATCATCAAGTTTGCAGACGACACCAAATTGGGAGGGAGAGCCAATAGTCCAGAGGACAGGAGCAGAATTCAAAACGATCTTGACAGATTAGAGAGATGATGGGCCAAAACTAACAAAATGAAGTTCAACAGGGACAAATGCAAGATACTCCACTTTGGCAGAAAAAACGAAATGCAAAGATACAGAATGGGGGACAATGCCTGGCTCGAGAGCAGGACGTGTGGAAAAGATCTTGGAGTCCTCGTGGACAACAAGTTAAACATGAGCCAGGAATGTGATGTGGCGGCAAAAAAAGCCAATGGGATTGTGGCCTGCATCAAGAGGAGCCTAGTGTCTAGATCTAAGGAAGTCATGCTCCCCATGCTCTATTCTGCTTTGGTGAGACCACATCTGGAATATTGTGTCCAATTCTGGGCACCACAATTCAAGAGAGATATTGACAAGCTGGAATGTGTCCAGAGGAGGGCGACTCAAATGATCAAGGGGCTGGAGAACAAGCCCTATGAGGAGCGGCTTAGGGAACTGGGCATGTTTAGCCTGAAGAAGAGAAGGCTGAGAGGAGATATGATAGCCATGTATAAATATGTGAGAGGAAGCCACAGGGAGGAGGAGGGAGCAAGCTTGTTTTCTGCTTCCTTGGAGACTAGGACCCAATGGAACAATGGCTTCAAACTACAAGAGAGGAGATTCCATCTGAACATTAGGAAGAACTTCCTGACTGTGAGAGCCGTTCAGCAGTGGAACTCTCTGCCCCGGAGGGAGTGTGGTGGAGGCTCCTTCTTTGGAAGCTTTTAAGCAGAGGCTGGATGGCCATCTGTCAGGGGTGATTTGAATGCAATATTCCTGCTTCTTGGCAGAATGGGGGTGGACTGGATGGCCCAGGAGGTCTCTTCCAACTCTTTGATTCTATGATTCTATGATTCTATGAACAGCACGATAGCATTACGCAGTTGCTGCCGTCCCGTCTTGGCTTTTGACAACCAAATATATACCCTGAAGTAAACAAGAACATTTTGGTCATGGAAAAGTACTCTCTTTCCCTCCCCCTCTCTTGACCTTTTTTTTGATGGAAAGTACCTTTTTGTGCACGTGGCCTCTGCGCTTCAAAAACAATATTTGAAGCTCACCACAAACATCCTGTGTGAGAAGTACCTTCTAAATGTCACATCTCGTTTCTAAAAAAACACTTTCTTCCATATTGCTCTTTTTAAGTCAGAGAAAAGGTATCTCTCTTTTGCTGATTTTTGTTAGCTTTTTCACCCAAAAGCCCCTTACTCAGAGACCCTTGAGGCCTCCTTCACTATTAATACCGTACTATTCAGATTGATTAATCCTGCCCTTTAGGCTCCTTCAGTAGGGACCCCCAAAGGTCATCTAGAATCATAGAATCAAAGAGTTGGAAGAGATCTCCTGGGCCAAGAAGCAGGAATATTGCATTCAAATCACCCCTGACAGATGGCCATCCAGCCTCTGTTTCAAAGCTTCCAAAGATGGAGCCTCCACCACACTGTGGGGCAGAGAGTTCCACTGCTGAACGGCTCTCACAGTCAGGAAGTTCTTCCTCATGTTCAGGTGGAATCTCCTCTCATAGAATCCTAGAGTTGGACGAGACCTCCTGGGCCATCATCCAGTCCAACCCCATTCTGCCAAGAAGCAGGAATATTGCATTCAAAGCACCCCTGACAGATGGCCATCCAGCCTCTGCTTCAAAGCTTCCAAAGAAGGAGCCTCCACCAGACTCTGGGGCAGAGAGTTCCACTGCTGAACGGCTCTCACAGTCAGGAAGTTCTTCCTCATGTTCAGGTGGAATCTCCTCTCATAGAATCCTAGAGTTGGACGAGACCTCCTGGGCCATCATCCAGTCCAACCCCATTCTGCCAAGAAGCAGGAATATTGCATTCAAAGCACCCCTGACAGATGGCCATCCAGCCTCTGCTTCAAAGCTTCCAAAGAAGGAGCCTCCACCACACTCCGGGGCAGAGAGTTCCACTGCTGAACGGCTCTCACAGTCAGGAAGTTCTTCCTCATGTTCAGGTGGAATCTCCTCTCATAGAATCCTAGAGTTGGACGAGACCTCCTGGGCTATCATCCAGTCCAACCCCATTCTGCCAAGAAGCAGGAATATTGCATTCAAAGCACCCCTGACAGATGGCCATCCAACCTCTGCTTAAAAGCTTCCAAAGATGGAGCCTCCACCACACTCCAGGGCAGAGAGTTCCACTGCTGAACAGCTCTCACAGTCAGGAAGTTCTTCCTCATGTTCAGGTGGAATCTCCTCTCTTGTAGTTTGAAGCCATTGTTCCATGTCCTAGTCCAAAAGACCCTGTCCTTTCTGTCCCAAGCCACTTTGGATCTATCCCTCCCTCTCCTAGACAGAGAGAGGGAGGGATGTTCTTCCCGGAATCCGAGAGGGAAATTCCCCAACCAGGTGACGTCACACTTCCTCCTCCTCCTTCTCTTGGTTTCAGACCAAGGCCAGATCCAGCCAAGCAGCAGTTGCCTTTTCTCTTCCTTCTCTTCCTTGGTGGAAGGCATTGCAGGTGAGGAGGGGGCTTCCTTTTCCAGGGGTCCCACCCCCCTCTTCCTCTCTCCCTTTCCTTTGAGCCTGGAGGTGGGGTCTCCTTCCTTTTATGGGAAGCTAGCTTAGGGGCCCAGCAATGCCCAGGAATGCTATTTCCTTTGGGAAATTATGCCCTGGACCCCTCAGAAATACCACATAGGGCTCCCTGGCTCAATATGGATGGACTACACCTCCCATCATCCCCCCTTTTTTTTCTGGACCCCCACTTGTATTCAGAGCTGGTGATGGGGAGGGGGATGTGTGCCAAGTTTGGTCCAGATTCAGCATTGGCTCATATCTCTCTAAGGATGTGGGTGGGCTGCAGCTCCCATCACCCCCTGCCACTGCCCACAAAACCCAGCAGTCCTTCAAGGTGGTCATTGAGGGGGGTCTGTGTGCCCATTCTGGCCCAGATCCATTGTCTGGAGGAGTCACAGGTCTCTCTGGATCAGGAGCCATCTTGGAAAATGCATACGTAGATAGATAAGTAGATACTATGACTTTTATTTATAGAGATATAAATAAACTTTAGATGAACTTTATTTATAGAGATATACGCATTTTTAAAACTTCACTGAAGCGTGGGGTTGTTAAGCCGCCTTGAGCCTCCACAAAGAGAGAAAGTAGTCAATAGAGTTGCTACTAATAGACAGATGAGAGGTATACATTGTATGCAACAATGCAACACAGTCACAATTCAGTCCAAAACATTGCCTCGCCCCAAATTACAGGCCTTTGCAGACTCCATCAGTCCTTTTGCTGAGAAGTGATCCCTTGTTGCCTCATTCTCTGAGCCGTAGGCATGTCTTCCTCTAGTCCAGGGATGGGCAAAGCCAGGCCCAAAGACCAGATGTGGCCCCTTGGGCTCTTTTCTCAGGCCCTCCTCTCTCTCACCGTCCTACCCTTCCTTCTCTCCTTCCTTCCTCCTTCCCTTCCATCCTTTCATCCATCTTTCCCTCTCTCCTTCTTTCTCCTTCCTTCCTTCCTTCCTTCCTTCCTTCCTTCCTTCCTTCCTTCCTTCCCTTTTCTTCCTTCTCTCTTTTTCTCCCTCTCCTGCCTCTTTCTTTCTCCCTGTTCCCTTCTTCCCTTCGTTCCTTCTCTCCTTCCTCCCTCCTTCCCTTCCATCCTTCCTTCCCTCTCTCCTTCCTTCCTTCTCTTTTCTGTTTTCTTCCTTCTCTTTTCTCCCTCTCCTCCCTCTTTCTTTCTCCCCCATTCCCTTCCACCCTTTCATCCTTCATTCCTTTTCTCTTTCCTTCCTCCTTCCCTCTCTCCTTCTTTCTCCTTCCTTCCTTCCTTCCTTCCTTCCTTCCTTCCTTCCTTCCTTCCTTCCTTCTCTTTTCTGTTTTTTCCTTCTCTTTTCTCCCTCTCCTCCCTCTTTCTTTCTCCCTCCATTCCTTCCACCCTTTCATCCTTCGTTCCTTCTCTCCTCCCTCCCTCCCTCCTTCCCTTCCATCCTTTAGTCCTTCCTTCCCTCTCTCCTTTCTCCTTCCTTCCTTCCTTCCCTTTTCTGTTTTCTTCCTCTCTTTTCTCCCTCTCCTCCCTCTTTCTTTCTCCCCCATTCCCTTCCATCCTTTCATCCTTTGTTCCTTCTCTCCTTTCTTCTTCCCTTCCACTCTTTCATCCTTCCTTCCCTCTCTCCTTCCTTCCCTTTTCTGTTTTCTTCCTTCTCTCTTTTCTCCCTCTCCTACCTCTTTCTTTTCCCCGCATTACCTTTCACCCTTCCTTCCTTCCTCCTTCCCTTCCACCCTTCCTTCCCTCTCTCCTACCTTCCTTCCCTTTTCTGTTGTCTTCCCTCTTTTCTCCCTCTCCTCCCTCTTTCTTTCTCCCTCCATTCCCTTCCACCCTTTTATCCTTTGTTCCTTCTCTCCTTCCTCCTTCCCTTCCAACCTTTCATGCTTCCTTCCTTCCTTCCTTCCTTCTCTCCTTCTTTCTCCTTCCTTCTTTCCCTTTTCTGTTTTCTTCCTTATCTCTTTTCTCACTCTTTCTCCCCATTCCCTTCTACCCTTTCATCCTTCATTCCTTTTCTCTTCCCTTCCTCCTTCCCCTCCACCCTTCCTTCCTTCCCTCTCTCCTTTCTCCTTCCTCCCTTTCCTTTTCTGTTTTCTTCCTTCCCTTTTCTCCTTCTCCTGCCTCTTTCTTTCTCCCCCCATTCCCTTCCACCCTTTCATCCTTAGTTCCTTTTCTCCTTCCTTCCTTCCTTCCTTCCCTCCTTCCTTCCCTCTCTCCTTCTTTCTCCTTCCTTCCCTTTTCTGTTTTCTTCTCTCTTTTCTTTCTCCCCTGCCTCTTTCTTTCTCCCCCATTCCCTTCCACCCTTTTATCCTTCACTCCTTCTCTCCTTTTTTCCTCCTTCCCTTTCGTCCTTTCTTCCTTTCCCTCTCTTCTTCTTTCTCCTTCCTTCCTTCTGTTTTTTCCTTCTTTCTTTTCTCTCTCTCCTCTCCATTCTCTTCCGCCCTTTCATCCTTCGTTTCTTCTCTTTCCTTCCCCTTTCTCTTCTTTACATTCTTCCATTCCAACATTTCGTCCTTCCCTCCTTTTTGTCCTTCCTTCTTCTCTCTTTTCTCCCTCTCTCCCTTTCTACTTGCTTGCTTGCTTCCTTCTTTCCTTCCCTTTTCTCTTTTTCCTCTCTTTCCTTTATCCTTCCTTCCTTCGTTCCCTTTTGTCTTTGCTTCCTCCTCTCTTTCCTTCCTCCTTTCTTTTCTCCTCCCATCCTTCCCGTCCTCCCTTTTGTTTGTCCTCCCTCCTTTCCTTCCATCCATCCATCCATCACCAGGCATCCAGTTCTTCTAGCAGGTTAGAAAGTGTGCCCTTGCCTGCTCTAGTCAGTTAACTGAAACCTGGCTTGACCTGAGCCTGGTTCAGATTTGCTCTTGCTACAAATGGGTTGTTGTAGGTTTTTTTCGGGCTATATGGCCATGTTTTAGAAGCATTCTCTCCTGATGTTTCGCCTGCATCTATGGCAAGCATCCTCAGAGGTTGTGAGGTGTTTTGGAACTAGGAAAATGGGTTTATATGTCTTTGGAATGTCCAGGGTGGGACAAAGGACTCTTGTCTGCTGGAGCCAACTGTGAATGTTTCAACTGACCACCTTGATTAGCATATAATGGCCTGGCAGTGCCTGGAGCAAACTTTTGTTGAGAGGTGATTAGATGTCTTTGTTTGTTTCCTCTCTGTTGTTGTGCTGTTGTAATTCTTGAGTTTGCTCTAGGCACTGCCAAGCCATCAAATGTTAATCAAGGTGGTCAGTTGAAACATTCACACCTAGCTCCAGTAGACAAGAGTCCTTTGTCCCACCCTGGTCATTCCACAGATATATAAACCCCTTTTCCTTGTTCCAACAGACCTCACAACCTCTGAGGATACTTGCCATAGATCAGTGGGGGTCGCCATCCCTGAAGGGGTCGCGAGGGGGTATCAGAGGGGTCGCCAAAGACCATCTCAGACAGTATTTTCCGTTGGTCATGGGAGTTCTGTGTGGGAAGTTTGGCCTAATTCTATCGTTGGTGGGCTTCAGAATGCTCTTAGGTAGTAGGTGAACTATAAATCCCAGCAACTACAACTCCCAAATGTCAAGGTCTATATTCCCCGAACTTCACCAGTGTTCACATTTTGGCATATTGAATATTCGTGCCAAGTTTGATCCAGATCCATCATTTTTGAGCCCACAGTGCTCTCTGGATGTAGGGGAACTACAACTCTAAAACCCAAGGTCAATGGCCACCAAACTCTTCCAGTATTTTCTGTTGGTCATGGGAGTTCTGTGTGCCAAGTTTGGTTCAAGTCCATTGTTGGTGTAGTTCAGAATGCTCTTTGAATGTAGGTGAACTATAAATCCCAGGAACTACAACTGCCAAATGACAAAATCAATCCTCCCATCCCAACCCCACCAGTATTCAAATTTGGGCATATTGGGTATTTGTGCCAAATTTGGTCCAGTGAATGAGAATACATCCTGCATACCAGATATTTACATAACGATTCATAACAGGAGCAAAATTACAATTATGAAGTAGCAATGAAAATAATTTAATGGTTGGGGGTCACCACAACATGAGGAACTGTACTAAGGGGTCGCGGCATGAGGAACGTTGAGAACCACTGCCATAGATGCAGGCGAAACGTCAGGAGAGAATGCCTCTAGACCAGTGTTTCTCAACCTTCCTAATGCCGTGACCCCTTAATACAGTTCCTCATGTTGTGGTGACCCCCAACCATCACATTATTTTCGTTGCTACTTCATAATTGTAATTTTGCTACTCTTCTGAATCGTTATGTAAATATCTGATCTGCAGGATGTATTTTCATTCACTGGACTAAACTTGGCACAAATACCCAATACACCCAATATTGACTACTGGCAGGGTTGGAGGGGTTGATTTTGTCATTTGGGAGTTGTAGTTGCAGGGATTTATAGTTCACCTACAATCAAAGAGCATTCTGAACTCCGCCAATGATGGAATTGAACCAAACTTGGCACACAGAACTCCCATGACCAACGGAAAATACTGGAAGGATTTGATGGGCACTGACCTTGAGTTTGGGAGTTGTAGTTCACCTACCTCCAGAAACTCAAACAATGATATATCTGGACATAACTTGGCACAAATACTCAATATGCCCAAATGTAAACACTAGTGGAGTTTGGGGAAAATAGACCTTGACATTTGGGAGTTGTAGTTGTTGAGATTTATAGTTCACCTACAATCAAAGAGCATTCTAAACTCCGCCAATGATGAAACTGAACCAAACTTGGCACACAGAACTCCCATGACCAACGGAAAATACTGGAAGGATTTGATGGGCACTGACCTTGAGTTTGGGAGTTGTAGTCCACTTATATCCAGAAACTCAAACAATGATGGATCTGGACCTAACTTGGCATGAATATTCAATATGCCCAAATGTAAACACTAGTGGAGTTTGGGGAAAATAGACCTTGACATTTGGGAGTTGTAGTTGTTGGGATTTATAGTTCACCTACAATCAAAGAGCTTTCTGAACTCCGCCAATGATGAAATTGAACCAAACTTGGCACACAGAACTCCCATGACCAACAGAAAATACTGTTTTCTGATGGTCTTTGGTGACCCCTCTGACACCCCCTTGCGACCCCCCTGGGGGTCCCGACCCCCAGGTTGAGAAACACTGCTCTAGACCATGGCCATATAGTCCGAAAAAACCTACAACAACCCAGTGATTCCAGCCACGAAAGCCTTCGACAGCTACGAAATGCTTCCTGTTCTGACCTCAAACCCATTTCTTTTAATTTCTCCTCTCTGTTGTGTTCACAACCCGCCTCTCTCTGTGTCTCTCTCCTTCAGGACCTTCTCCTTGTCCTCACAAGACCCCATCCGGTGTCATGGGTCTCCCCAGCGTGGCCAAAGAAGAGGAGGGGTCTGCCAAGGTGACCCTGGAGGGCAGTGGCGACAAGAGTGGCCCCACCACCATCCACATCCACATCAACCAGGAGTCCTGCCTGACCTCCTTTTGGAAGGCTGTTCAGCACATCCGGCGCCCCTCGCCACCCAAGGAAACCGGGGTGACCGAGACCCCTTTGGCCCCCAAGGATGGACCCAGGGCCAGGGCTGGATCGGATGGAGAGCAGAAAGTGCTGGGGGTAAGGAGCAGATAGAGAGAGGGGCACGAGAGGAGTGAGGGTCAAGTGAGACGGGGCTTGGGGTTCTTGTGTGGCGGGGATTTGTGAGTGAGGGCAGAGCACTCTGGACATGCTCAGAGGCATCTCTCCACAAGCTCTGGGTGGGAATTGGGCTACATTAAGCTCACTGGTGGCACAGTGGGTTAAACTGCTGAGCTACTGAGCTTGCTGACCGAAAGGTCACAGGTTTGAATCCGGGGAGCGGCGTGAGCTCCCGCTGTCAGCCCCAGCTTCTGCCAACCTAGCAGTTCAAAAGCATGCAAATGTGAGTAAATCAATAGGTATCGCTCCTTCTGCCGGAAGGTAACGGCACTCCATGCAGTCCTGCCAGTGGCCACATGGCCTTGGAGGTGTCTACGGACAACGCCGGCTCTTCAGCTTCGAAATGTACGTGCGCACCAGAGTCGGGCACAACTAGACTTCATGTCAAGGAAAAACCTTTACCTTTACCTTTAAGCTCTTGGCTTGGATGCTCTGTGTCATGTTAGACCCATGGTTCTCAACCTTCCTAATTGCCGCGACCCCTTAATCCAGTTCCTCATGTTGTGGTGACCCCCAACCATCACATTATTTTCCTTCCTACTTCATAATTGTCATTTTGCTACTGTTATGAATCGTCATGTAAATATCTGATATGCAGGATGTATTCTCATTCACTGGACCAAATTTGGCACCAGTACCTGATATGCCCAAATTTGGAGGGGGAAAGGCATTGATTTTGTCATTTGGGAATTGTAGTTGCTGGGATTTATAGTTCACCTACAATCAAAGAGCATTATAAACTCCACCAAGGATGGAATTGAACCAAACTTGGCACACAGAACTCCAATGACCAACAAGAATCTTAATGTAAATATCTGATATGCAGGATATATTCTCATTCACTGGACCAAATTTGGCACCAGTACCTGATATGCCCAAATTTGGAGGGGGAAAGGCATTGATTTTGTCATTTGGGAATTGTAGTTGCTGGGATTTATAGTTCACCTACAATCAAAGAGCATTCTGAACTCCACCAAGGATGGAATTGAACCAAACTTGGCACACAGAACTCCAATGACCAACAAGAATCTTAATGTAAATATCTGATATGCAGGATATATTCTCATTCACTGGACCAAATTTGGCACCAGTACCTGATATGCCCAAATTTGGAGGGGGAAAGGCATTGATTTTGTCATTTGGGAATTGTAGTTGCTGGGATTTATAGTTCACCTACAATCAAAGAGCATTATAAACTCCACCAACATGGAATTGAACCAAACTTGGCACACAGAACTCCCATGACCAACAGAAAATACTGGGTTTGGTGGCGTTGACCTTGAGTTTTGGAGTTGTAGTTCACCTACATCCAAAGAGCGCTGTGGACTCAAACAATGATGGATCTGGACCAAACTTGGCACGGCACTCAATATGCTGAAATGTGAATCTTGGTGGAGTTTGGGGAAAATAGACCTTGACTTGAGGAGTTGTAGTTGGTGGGATTTATAGTTCACCTACAATCAAAGAGCATTCTGAACTCCACCAACATGGAATTGAACCAAACTTGGCACACAGAACTCCTATGACCAACAGAAAATACTGAAAGGGTTTGATGGGCATTGACCTTGAATTGTAGTTCACGTCCATCCAGAGAACAGTGTGGATTCAAACAATGATGGCTCTGGACCAAACTTGGAATGAATACTCAATATGTCCAAATGTGTACACTGGTGGAGTTTGGGGAAAATAGGCCTTGACTTTGGGATTTGTAGTTCACCTACAATCAAAGAGCATTCTGAACTCCACCAACATGGAATTGAACCAAACTTGGCACACAGAACTCCTATGACCAACAGAACATACTGGAAGGGTTTGGTGGGCATTGACCTTGAGTTTGGGAGTCGTAGTTCACCTACCTCCAGAGAGCACTGTGGACTCAAACTATGATGGATCTGGACCAAACTTGGCACAGATGCTCAATATGCTGAAATGTGAACACTGGTGGAGTTTGGGGAAAATAGCCTTGACATTTGGGATTTGTAGTTGCTGGGATTTATAGTTCACCTACAATCAAAGAGCATTCTGAACCCCACCAATGAGAGAATTGGGCCAAACGTCCCACACAGAACTTCCATAACCAATAGGAAATACTGTGTTTTCTGATGGTCTTTGGTGACCCCTCTGACACCCCCTCACAACCCCCCCAGTGGTCCCAACCCCTCGGTTAAGACAAGCAACATAAGACTCAAACCAAGTTCCAATATGAATACCTTGGCAGCCCACAACAGAAGACCTTTTGGGCTTGATAGTGTTAGCGCACGCCAGCCATTGGGTGTGAGATCAATTCCAGGGTCAGAGTCCAGACTAGCGTGGTCACACCCAAAGTCTATACAGCAACAAACAGCAACCGGAAATCCAGTCCAAAGACAACAAAGCCGAAGGCAGCAGAATCAGTGATTGAAAGCGAAATGCTAAAACACAGAAGCCAAGGGAGAGTCCTGAGTCAACAAGGCCGATAGAGCCCAGAATTACGCCACAAAGGAAAGTGTTTTCCACCTGCAACAATGCTGAAGACTTCAGAACCTTTTCTCTCATGTTCTCAGGTGTTGCCTGTGTGGATCCCCCTTCCCTGCTGATTGGGGAGAGTTGTGGGTCGCAGCACACTCACGGCTGTATTCTAAAAGGAACGGTGCACTCACCCCTTCCTCAGCCTGCTCTGAGCATGAGCCAAGAGCGTGATGCAGCAGCTGAAAAAGCCAATGGGATTTATTTTATTTAGCATGTCATCAGCAACCAGACATTTGTATTACATTTTAAACAAAATCAAACAAACAAACAGACAAAACACAGAATTTGCAAGCTTGGTAGTTGATTAAATGTCCTTTGACCAGTATCTGGCCCCTTGGAGTGCCTCTGGTGTTGAAGCAATGAATTCCTCCATTGTGCATCATGTGGCAGGGCTCAGGTTGCATCGCAGCAGGTGGTCAGTGGTTTGCTCTTCTCCACACTCGCATGTCAAGGATTCCACTTTGTGGCCCCATTTCTTGAGGTTGGCTCTGCATCTCGTGGTGCCAGAGCGCAGTCTGTTCAGCGCCTTCCAAGTCACCCAGTCCTCTGTGTGCCCAGGGGGGAGTCTCTCATTTGGTATCAGATTCTGGGTTTGAGCCTGCCACTTTTGGACTCTTGCTTCCTGAGTCTCTCATTGGGTATCAGCCATTGGGTTTGAGCCTGCCACGTTTGGACTCTCGCTTGCTGAGGTGTTCCAGCGAGTGTCTCTGTAGATCTTAGAAAACTATTTCTTGATTTAAGTCGTTGACGTGCTGGCTGATACCCAAACAGGGGATGAGCTAGAGATGTCTCTGCCTTGGTCCTTTCACTATTGGCTGCCACTTCCCGGCGGATGTCAGGTGGTGCAATACCGGCTAAGCAGTGTAATTTCTCCAGTGGTGTAGGGCGCAGGCACCCCGTGATAATGCATGTCTCATTAAGAGCCACATCTGCTGTCTTAGCGTGGTGAGATGTGTTCCACACTGGGCATGCATACTCAGCAGCAGAGTAGCACAGCGCAAGGGCAGATGTCTTCACTGTGTCTGGTTGTGATCCCCAGGTTGTGTCAGTCAGTTTTCGTATGATGTTGTTTCTAGCACCCACTTTTTGCTTAATGTTCAGGCATGCTCAAGTGGCATTCCTTCCCAGATGATCCTCAGAGCTTGGGATGCTTGTCTGTTCTTAAGACGAAAGGCACATGTCTGTGTTTTGGATGGATTAGGGATCAGCTGGTTTTCCCTATAATAGGCAGTGAGAGCACCTAGAGCTTCGGAGAGCTTCTGTTCTACCATCTCAAAGCTCCCTGCTTGAGCAGTGATGGCACGATCATCAGCATAGATGAAGCTCTCTGTCCCTTCTGGCAGTGGCTGGTCATTTGTGTAGATAGCCTGAAACCAATGGGATGCTGGGCTGCATCAAAAGGTGTCTAGACTAGGCATGGACAAACTTTGGCCCTCCAGGTGTTCTGGACTTCAACTCCTACCATTCCTAACAGCCTACCGGTTGTTGTAGGTTTTTTGGTCTATATAGCCATGTTCTAAAAGCATTCTCTCCTGATGTTTCGCCTGCATCTATGGCAAGCATCCTCAGAGGTTGTGACGTCTGTTGGAACTAAGAAAATTGGGTTTATATATCTGTGGAAGGTCCAGGGTGGGGGAAAGAACTCTTGTCTGTTGGAGCTAGGGGAGAAAGTTTCAATTGGCCAGTTTGATTAGCATTTGATGGCCTGAAAGTTTCAAGGTGTGGCTTGTTACTACCTAGGGGGATCTTTTGTTGAGAGGTGATTAGCTGTTCCTCATTGTTTCTTGTCTGAGGTTCCCCTGTGTTTGAGTTTTTATTTACTGTTATAATTTTAGAGTTTTGAGTGTGGACTGTTTCAACAGAAAGGAATAAACCAGAAAATGAAGAAAATCTGGCTACCAGTATTAAAAATCTCTAAAATTGTAACAGCAAAACAATACTCAACCACAGGGAAACTCCAGAGAGGAAACAATCAAGGACAGTTAGTCACCTCCAAACAAAGGATTCCCCCAGGCACTAACAAGCCACATCAAACAACTGCCAGGCCATCAAATGCTAATCAAGGTGGTCAATTGAACCATTCCCCCCTTCCTTCAACAGACAAGAGTTCTTTGTCCCACCCTGGACATTATTCCACAGATAAATAAACCCAATTTTCCTAGTTTCCAACAGACTTCACAATATCTGAGGATGCCTGCCATAGATGTAGGCAAAACGTCAGGAGAGAATGCTTCTAGATCATGGCCATATACACCGAAAGCTTGGCCAAGGCCTTCAGCGTTCGGCCAGACCTCGTTAGATAAGGATGAGAGGCATTCAGGGAAAACGACACCAATTTCTGAGTCTTAATGAGGGGATATAATGTTCCAACTATGGAAAATATAGTCAGATGAAGCATCGTTTCAGAACCCTACTAAGTTCTTGTTCTTGTCTCATGAAAGCCTTGCCTGGAACGTTTAAGGATTTCTTGCTGAATGGTTTGACTCTTTGTCTCTTGTGATGACCTAGTCATGCCTTGGATAAATGTTTCCCTGTTTCTTTGGATTTTATTAGAGAAGTCTGGACTTTGTTTTTGAACTTTGCTGAACCATACCTTGGACTATGTATTGTCGAAAGCTTTCATGGCCAGAATCACAAGGTTGTTGTAGGTTTTTTCGGGCTATATGACCATGGTCTAGAAGCATTCTTTCCTGACGTTTCGCCTGCATCTATGGCAAGCATCCTCAGAGGTAGTGAGGTCTGTTGTAACTAGGGGAAAGGGTTTATATATCTGTGGAATGACCAGGTGGGACAAAGGACTCTTGTCCGTTGGAGCTGGGTGTGAATGTTTCAACTGGCCACCTTGATTAGCATTTGATTGCCTGGCAGTGCTTGGGGGAATCTTTTGTTGAGAGGTGATTAGATGTCCTTGTTTGTTTACTCTCTGTTGTTGTGTTATTGTAATTTTAGAGTTTTTTTTAATACTGGCAGCCAGATTTTGTTCATTTTCATGGTCTCTTACTTTCTGTTGAAATTGTCCACGTGCTTCTTGTGGATTTCAATGGCTTCTCTGTGTAGTCTGACATGGTGGTTGTTGGTGTGGTCCAGCATTTCTGTGTTCTCCAATAATCTGCTGTGTCCAGGTTGGTTCCTCAGGTGCTCTGCTACGGCTGACTTCTCTGATTAAGTGAGTCTGCAGTGCCTTTCATGTTCCTGGATTCGTGTTTGGGCAATGCTGCTGCTGCTGCGTTTGGTGGTCCCTATGGAGACTTGTCCACATCTGCATGGTATACAATGGTAGACTCCTGCAGAAGTGAGAGGATCCCTCTTGTCCTTTGCAGAACGTAGCATTTGTTGAGTTTCTTGGTGGGTCTGTGGATAGTTTGTATGTTGTGTTTCCTCATCAGCTTCCCTATGCGGTCAGTGGTTCCCTTGATGTATGGCAAGAACACTTTTCCTCTGGGTGGATCTTCGTCTTTACTCTCGTGGCTTGTTCTCGGTCTTGCAGCTCAAATGCTAATCAAGGTGATCAGTTGAAACATTCACCCCTAGCTCCAGCAGACAGGAGTCCTTTGTCCCACCCTGGTCCTTCCACAGATATATAAACCCATTTCCCTAGTCCCAACAGACCTCACAACCTCTGAGGATGCTTGCCATAGATGCAGGCGAAACGTCAGGAGAAATGACTCTAGAACAGTGGTTCTCAACCTTCCTAATGCCGTGACCCCTTAATGCAGTTCCTCATGTGTTGGTGACCCCCAACCATAACATTATTTCCATTGGTACTTCGTAACAGTAATTTTGCTACTATTATGAACCGTAATGTAAATACCCGATATGCAGAATGTATTCTCATTCACTGGACCAAATTTGACACAAATAGCCAATATGCCCAAATTTGAAAACTAATGGGGTTGGGGGGGGGGGGGATTCATTTTGTCATTTGGGAGTTGTAGTTGCTGGGATTTATAGTTAACCTATAATCAAAGAGCATTCTGAACTCCACCAACAAAAGAATCAAGCCAAATTTGGCACACAGAACTCTCAAGACCAAGAGAAAGTACTGAAGGGTTTGTTGGGCATTGACCTTGAGTTTAGGAGCTGTAGTTCACCTACATCCAGAGAGCACTGTGGGCTCAAATAGTGATGGATCTGGACCAAACTTGGCACAAATACTCTATATGTCCAAATGTGTACACTGGTGGAATTTGGGGAAAACAGACCTTGACATTTGGGAGTTGTAATTGCTGGGATTTATAGTTAAGCTATAATCAAAGAGCACTCTGAACCCAGCCCAAAATAGATCTGCACCAAACTTGGCACACTACCGACATGGCCAACATTAACTACTGGTGGGGTTGGGGGGCTGTTTTTGAATTCTGGGAGTTGTCATTCACCAACACCAACAAGGATGAGAACAGGCAGAGAGATCTTCAGCCTTCTCTGCCAAAACAGTTCCTAAGACCATCAGAAATATGTGTTTTCTGATGGGTCTTTGGCGACCCCTCTGAAACCCCCTCACGACCCCCCCAGGGGTCCCGACCCCCAGGTTGAGAAACACTGCTCTAGAACATGGCCATACAGCCCGAAAAAATGTACAACAACCCAGTGATTCCGGCCATGAAAGCCTTCAAGAATACATTCAACATGTAGTGTTTTAAAGTCAGAGGGCTCTTCCCGTTTCTGGAGTGCAACACTTGCGTTCTTTTGCATTTTTCAACTACGTGTGCTGTTCTCTTGTGTTTGCTGAAGTAAAGCACTTTTCATTGACTTTCAACGTTGTATTAAGGCTGTTCTTGAAGGGCAAATCAGGACACACCTGAAGCAGGGTCAGTCTGCATTGGTTTGGGGCTGTGGTCCCTTCCATGCCGCCCTTCCCAGGTGCCCAGCCTTTCTTTGCTTGGCCTTGCAGGGGGCCCAGATCCTCCTCGGCGCATTCTGCGTGGCCCTGGGCTTAGAGATCCTGGCGGGCATCCATCAAGTGGACATCTACGCCTACGTGCCCTTCTACATCGTCCAGAATGGATGCGCCTTCTGGATGGGGAGTGTGGTGAGTATGTGTGTGTATATGGGGTGGGGGTGGGGGTGGCCAGTGGGGATTTCTGGGGGGGGGGGGTGCTCCTGATATCGAGCTGTTTTTAGGAGGGTCTCCCCGGCAGAGGAGATCCCTGACGACTGCACCAAAGAGAGTCCTTAAACCTTGGTGAGGCCAGGCGAAGCCAATTTGAGCGATGAAATATTTATTCAATATTTAAATATTTAAAATAAATATTAAATATTTAAATATTAAATATTTAATTTTAAATATTTAAAATAATAAATCCTCACCAAAGTGGAAGAAGTTTTTTTCAAGCGACCGAGGTGTTTTATTAGCGATTCAGCTGAGATCGGATGCATTGCAGGAATCATTCCACCAAAAGCATACCAATACAGAATTTACTGGCATTTTTATAGAGAAAATACAGCAAAACCTTTTGAAATTCCCGCCCGCCCCTCTCCGCCCGGCTTCGCGCTGATTGGCTGACAGCCCGAACAGCTGGGAGGAGGCTTGGCGGCCCGCCTTGCCCTGGGCCAATCAGCAGGCTTTCCTTGCTTCTGGGGATGGACGAATCAGAAGGGAGCAGGGCGGGAAATGATGGGATTACAGATTTGCCAGCCAGCTGAGGCTTTGTTTTTGGTTGGCAAGGCGCAATCTTCATCTGAAAGGCTTTCCTATCCTTGATGAGTTTTGGGAGAAAAACAAACAGGATTGGGGCGACAGACCTCCAGGGGGTCAACGTTGCCCCATTGTAATTTCAATTATTTTCTTCCTTGTCCTCATGAACTTCCTTCTCCCATCAGACATGCTCAGAAAATGAGATAAAGAAGACACGGCTATTGTTTCATGCAGATGAGTTGATCAACAAAAGAGTTTCAAGGGAGGCAGGCAGAGAGTCCATGATCATTTTGGGAAGGCTGGCAGATGAAACCCCAGCTGTGCTGCAACAGATTCACACTTTGGCCCTTGGGAAACTACAACTCTCACAAAAGGGCAGAAGTCCAAAGATCCAGCCAGTTCCCAAAAAACCTCGTGGGGTCCTTGTTGTTGTCAGTGCCTTGGCAATGTGACCAAGACTTAACCCTTGTTGTGTAGTCTGGTGCCCTTGCCCTTTGCAGAACTATAAGTCACTATCCCTTACTTTGGGGGGGGGGGTCAACATCACTCCCATTAGTGGCACCAGAATAAAAGGGAGCAATTTTTTACTGAACTTGGGCGAGATCTTCCAACTGGGCATCTTGTGGATGGAACTGAACTGGGAAGAAAGCTGTCCTGGGAGTGGAGGGGGGTGGGCATTACGTCACAAGAGAGGGGGCATCTGAAATGAAGGAGAGGAGGGGTTTAGCTTACTTTGCAGTCTCTTTCCTTCGCAGTTCATCGTCGCAGGCATCTTTTCTGTGGTGGGAGCCAGGCGTGGGGGTTTCTGGGTGAGTAAAAGGGATGCGGGGGGGGGGGGGGAGGATGCCTTTCTTGTGGGGAGAGTCCCAGGGTCAGAGGCTGGCATACTGTGCCCAATGCATCACAATTTGAGAAGGAACTTGGACAATGTCCAGAGGAGGGTGACCTAAATGGCCTGGAAGACCATTCCCATGAGGAGCAGCTTGGTATATGTGGAAGGGATCTCAGAGTCTTAGTAGACCATCAACTGAGCACAAAAATCCCATGTGATTCTGGGCTGCATCCATAGATTTCCCATGTTCTTGGTCAAGGGAAGTGCTAGTCCCACTCTGCTCTTCTGCTTTGGTCAGACCTCCTCACCAGT
This sequence comes from Anolis sagrei, assembly GCF_037176765.1. Taxonomy (NCBI): domain Eukaryota; kingdom Metazoa; phylum Chordata; class Lepidosauria; order Squamata; family Anolidae; genus Anolis; species Anolis sagrei. Next base: position 133,336,987 of record NC_090026.1, on the reverse strand, counting down.
TCTGGGCAAAGCCATTCAAGAAGGAGATGGGCAAGATGGAAAGGTCCAGAGAAGGACCACGAAAATGGTCCAAGGCTTGGAAGCCAAAGATCCCTTTGAGGAGCAGCTGAGGAGCTGCAGATGCTGATCTTGCAGAAGAGAGGGTTATGAGGGGCCATGAGAGCCATAGTCAAATCTGTGAAAGGATGCCCTATTGAGGAGGGAGAAAAGCATGTTCAGATAGATAATGTTGTGGTTCAGCGTCAACTTGATGGGAATGGGAGTGCTGGGAGTGATGGGAATGAGAATAGTGCAGATGTGGGCTCTCAGTTTTCTTCCCATGATTTTAGAGGCAGGCCTGTGTCTTCAGAATCTAGAGACAGGCCTGTGTCTTCACAAGATTGGAATGTAGTTGATAAGGCAGTTGCTGGGAAGCAAGGTCGCGCTGGGCAGGTGGTGCGAAGGAGTTCGCGGCTTGCAGAGAAGTGTTGACCTCATCTGTGGGAAAACTGCTCGTTAACTGCTTGTTTGAAGTTTGCTGTTTTGATGTGTAATGTATAAGTAACCTGCCTTGAAATTGATCCTGTGTCAGTTTCAACGTTGCGATATGGCTTAAGGCTCGCTTTAGCTCCGGCTCGGGGGCTAGAGATTTTGAAAACGGCCTGCTTCATGTAACCTTAAGCTACTTCCTGGTTTTGGCTTTGCTGCTTTGCTCCACGTTTCCTGCTTGAACTCCAAGAGATTGCATTGGATTTTTTACCTTGTACCATTGAACTTTTACTGCTTATACTTTGACTGTTTCAATAAACTTCCTACCTCTCAAGCTTGGCTGGTTTTGTCAGAGAAAGCAAGGTGAATCTATTCTGAGGCACAACAGATAAACCCAATTTTCCTAGTTTCCAACTGACCTCACAACCTCTGAGGATGCCTGCCAGAGATGCAGGCGAAACGTCAGGAGAGAATGCTTCCGGAATATGGCCATACAGCCCCAAAAAACCTGCAACAACCCAGTGATTCTGGCCATGAAAGCCTTTGACAATACAAAAGCATGTTCTCTGCTGCTCTGGAGACTGGCTCTCAATGGAGCCATGGGTTCAAGGTTCCCACCTGAACATTAGGAAGAACTTCCTGACGGCTAGAGCTGTTCAATAGCGGATTATGTTGAAGAGTGGATTAGCCGCTATGGAGTCCTTATGGGCAGAAAGGTGTGGGGGATTAATCAAGTTAACAACGACAATAACGATGTTGATGATGTGTGGTGGAGTCTTCTTCTCTGGATGTTTTGAAGCAGAGGCTGGATCTGTCCCTAGGGCTTTGATTGTGGATTTCTACCTGGCGAAATGGGGTTGGACTAGATGGCCCTTGGGGAGTCTTCCAAATAGAGGATTCTATGACCCTAGCCTTAATTTTGCCGTACCGCTGCTCCACCTCACACACTCCTCTTCCTCACGCTCTTCCTTTGTGCTCTCCTTCTCCTCAACGTCCTGCTCCAGGTCCCTGTGGCCACCTTCTTCAACCTGGCCAGCGTGGTGACGGGCTCCGTGGGTTTCGTGATAACCCTGAACGAAATCAGGTTCTTACAACGCGATTCCTGGTATATTACTGACACTATGTGCCAGAACCTGGAGAGTAGACCCCAAGGATGGCCGGAGGTGACTCAGAGCTACATCCCCAAAGAGGACAACAGCAAGTGCAAGGCGTTTGTGGGATCATTCGTGGTGAGCAATTGGGGGGTGGGCACCTTCTGGGCTGGATTGAGGCCCTCCATGCTTTGACAGGATGCACAACCTTCTGGAAGTCCTGCAATGGGCACACTGGCAGGAATGGGCTTAAGTCCTTTTGCTTTGGGTGGGGTGGTTGGACACGCTCCGGCTCAGAAACACCGCTACACGAAAACTATGTTTCGGAACATGGCGGGCATTTGTTGCTAGTGGGTGGTGTTCTCTGTGATGTTTTGATCTTATTCCCGATCCATTCTGTGTCTTTCTCCCTCCAGATGTTCAACGTTGGAGTGCGGATCATTCTCCTCGTCTTTGCCGGTGTTGCCATTCTGATTTCCCTGTTCGGCCTGGGATACGGCCTCCGGCTCCTGTGCCGCCGCTTCTGGGTAATTGAGGCAGAGGGAAGGACGGAGGGAGCAGGGAAGGAAGGAAGGAGGGTGGGAGGAAAGGAGGAGGTCTGTTTGTGAGAGAACACTGAGTCTCTTGGGAGCCTTTGCAACCCATCGCAGGGAGGACTAAAGCAAGCGTAGAGGAGGACACTTGACCTCCGCAGAGGAAGAAGCCTTGGGTTAGCCCTGAGTGGACCAGCCCTTCCACTCCTGAAAACCTACAAGTGCTGTGTATATGAGCCAGGCCTGTAGCGAGGGGGGGGGGGTGTTAGGGGTTCAACCCCCCCCGAAATGTTTCAGATTTTTTTAAAAAACCTGGTTTACTCATGAATTTTAACTGGTGAACCCAATCCCCCTGCTGCTAAGTCTATGAGATGCAAAAAATCAAGAGTCCCTCCAGAACTGCAAGCACGATCTCAAGCAAATATTGACAATTTATTCACACTGTCATTACTTGCTGCAATAGCCGATGTAGTTGTTCTGGTACAGCTCTACCAGGAGCTCCAACTTTAAATATTTGCTTGCAGTCTTAGGTTTCAGGGACTCTGCAGAGAGGTGGCTTCTTTGGTTGCAGTCATAGGGCAAGTCACCTGTCCATCACTGTTAAGTTTTGGTCCCACCCCTTGCTCAGGGCAATTGGGAAGGGAGCCATTTTTAATTAGTCTCAGTAAGGAAAGCTTATGTATAGGATGTGTGCAAGTTTCCCCTGTACAAAAGCTTCAAGCCTTAAGACCTTCCGGGGGAGAAAGGTCTTAAGAGTCTCCAAAGAATTTCCAGGAAAATTGCCCTAAAGACCAAAGAACTCCAGCTGGAGAACATCTACTGCCTTGCTGGTAGGTCCACTCGACGTTCGAGACGCAGTTCGACCCGGTAGCGGAGCCCACATCAGTAAGGGTTAGATTAAGGTCAGCCTGGGAGAAGTTAAAACGGGGATTTTCCTTTAAAGAAGAAGTTATTGAAGACAGTTGCCTGTCCTTCGTGGGCAAGATTAGGAATTCACCAGTTGCCTAAAAGCTTGGAATCATTTGCTTATCTTTACTGAAGACAAGAGAAGTTTCTGTTTGATGGTTCATTCATAAAAGACTTTGTTGTACTTCTCAAGCCATCTAAAGACTGTTTGTGGTGGAAACCTCTGAGAACTTCTCTTTAGGCTTCCCGCTAGGCAAAGGTTGCACATCCTGTTCTAAAGACAATTCTTTACAGGCCCAGCGCGCGACAGAACAGTAGTGATGCAACCAAGTTGGGGTGGGGGATGTTGAATGCTCTCATTAAGGAGGCCAGACTTGGTGGAGGTGGTTGACAAGGGCAGAGCTGCAAGGTATTAAAGGCTGCTCTGCCCCCTGCTGTGCTCTTTGCTTCGGCGTGAGCTAGGAGGCAGGTTTCAACCCCCCTGTGAAATTTTCAAACAGCCCTCCCCCCAAAAATTTCAACCCCTCCCAAATTTTTTTTCTGGCTATGGCCCTGATATGAGCTTACTGTAACAAACAGGAGGGAAAATACTCAGGAGGTTAAAAAGAAAGGCAAGAAAACCTGACTTGTAGTGTTGCAGATAAAAAGAGTAGATAGAAAAGAAGAGAGTTACCTGACTTTGGGAGAAGAGTCTTCCCTTGAGAAAGAAGCCCCAAAGTGACCAGGCTTCTCCCGTGCAAATCTGCCACTCCCCATAGGTACACGATTTCTCTCCTTCCCATGGAGCAGAGCATGGCGGGTGGAACAGACTCCTCAGGTCTGCCACACTTTGCGCATTATTAGACTGAGCCTTTTATAGGAATATTCTGCTGATGTCATCCCAAAGTTGTAAATTAATGATAGACGTCTTCCATCCTGGCTCCATCTCAGTTTCCTGGCCAGATGCTGATTCTTCTTGGTTAGTGTTAGCCTTGTGTTGACTTCCTTCTTAACATAAGGAATGTTGTAAACATTTGTGTTATCATTGTCACGGTTTTTATCAGAGTTTACCTTTCAGTTCTTATTAGCAACTTTTAATTACAGTCCAGCAAGCAGGTTCAGTCATTGCAGGCCTTAATCTTTTACTGGTGTTCCCAAAATTATCAACTCCATCTGTCACAAGAAATTCAATGTGCAGATTTGATAAATATGAATTTAATACAATGTGTGGGAATGAATGGAAGAATGGAAGGATGTATGAATGGAGTTAATAATTTTGGAGACGTCAGTATAATATTAAGGCCTGCAATGACTAACTACCTGCTTGCTGGACTTGCTAATGAGAAGCTGTGATAAGAACTGGGACAGTGATAACAGAAATGTTTGCAACAATCCTTATGTTAAGAAGGAAGTCAACACAAGCCTTGTGTTTGTCAATACCAATTAAGAAGAGTCAACATCTGGCCAGGAAACTGAGATGGAGCCAGGATGGAAGACATCTATCATTCATTTACAACATTGAGACTACATCAGCAGAATATTCTTATAAAAGACTCAGTCTAAAAATGCTGAAAGTGTGGCAGACCTGAGGAGTCTGTTCCACCCACTATGCTCTTCCACCCGCTATGCTCTGCTCCAAGGGAAGGAGAGAGAGGTGGTGTATTCGGAGTGTGACAGACCTGGGGAGTCTGGTTCACCCGCCTCTCTGCTCCATGGGAAGGAGAGAGATGGTGTATTTGGTGTATCCTATGGGAAAGCATGGTTCTGGTCACCTTGGGGCTTCTTTCTCAAGAGAAGAGGAAGAAGTGCGCTTTTGGAGTCTTGGATTTTGTGCAGGAAGTCAGGTTCTGCTGTACGGAAAACAGAAATCTGGTCCTTGGCATTGTTCTTAGGGAAAGAAGTTTTGGCATTTCGACGTTTTGAAGTTCTGGCGTTATGGAAGTTTTGTAACGATGCGTTGGCAGGCTGCATGAAAGCAGGGTCTGTCCTAAGAGGGGCTTCTCCAAGGAGGGAGAAAAGGATTTGGTAATACTTGGATGCATGTGGATGAATGCGTGTACATGTGTGTGAATGTTGAGTGAAAATGTCATTCGCCTTTGTTTGTTTGTTAACCAATGTAATTGCAAATCCAATGTCGTTGCATAGAATCTGTGTGTCTGTATATCCAATGTCATTCTTTGTCTAAATGTTTTCTGTAATCGGATGTAGCCTCTCACACTGGAAATTGCAATAAAGAGACCCTATGCTTCAAAGTCATTGAAAAGTCATTCATGACACATTTCCAGTGTGGGAATGCGTTTCAGATTACAGAAAAACATACAGAAATACAGATTCTATGCAACTACATTTGGATTCACAATTACATGGCTAACAAACAACCAAAAGGGGAGTTATATTTTCGCTCAGCATTCACGCACATGTACATGCATTCATCCTCATGCATCCAAATATTACCATATACTTTCTGCCTCCTTGGAGAAGCACCTCTTAGGCCAGACCCTGTTTCCTGCAGCCTGCCAAATGCATAGTTCCAAAACTTCCATAATGCCTAAACGTGAAAACACATCCTTTCCCTAAGCACAATGCCAAGGACCAGATCTCTGTTTTCCATACAGCAGAACCTGACTCCCTGCACAAAATCCAAGACTCCAAAAGCGCCCTTCTTCCTCTTCCCTTGAGAAAGAAGCCCCAAAGTGACCAGGCTGCTCCCATGTAGATCTGCCACTCTCCGAATACACCATGTCTCTCCTTCCCCTGGAGCAGAGCATGGCGGGTGGAACAGACTCCTGCATTCTGTCACAATTGAGCATTATTAGACTGAGTCTTTTATAGGAATATTCTGCTGATGCCGTCTCAAAGTTGTAAAATAATGATAGAAGTCTTCCATCCTAGCTCCATCTCAGTTTCCTGGCCAGATACTGGTTTTTCTTGGTTAGTGTTAGCCTTGTGTTGACTTCCTTCTTAACATAAGGAATGTTGTAAACATTTGTGTTATCATTGTCACGGTTTTTATCAGAGCTTACCTTTCAGTTCTTATTAGCAACTTTTAATTACAGTTCAGCAAGCAGATTCAGTCATTGCAGGCCTTATTCTTTTACTGGTGTTTCCAAAATTATCAACTCAATCCATACATCCTTCCATTGTTAATAATAATAATAATAATAAAACTTTATTCATACCCCGCTATCATCTCCCCAAGGGACTCGGTGCGGCTTACATGAGGCCGAGCCCACAATACAACAATACAAGCAATACAAGCAGTAACAAATACAATACAAAGCAATTAAAATAAATCTCATACACAAATAGCATAAACATTAAACAAGGTACAGTGCACATTTAAAATGTACTTGTTCCATTCATTCCCACACATCATATTAAATTCACATTTACCTGCAATGGTATTTTCATGTTAGAGGGAGGGGAAAGTAGCCTCTCAATGCTGGCAGGAAGCAAAACACCTTGAACTACACAGATCTAGGAAACATGGGAAACCAAGGCAGGAGGTCTTCACCACCGGGCTCCTTCTGTCCTTCATTGCGCTAGATACAAACACTGATGCTTGTTTGCTTCCAGCAGCCACACCTGAGCAAACACAGCCTGGCACAAGTTTGTAGTCCTCATCAAGAGACCTGGAATTGAATTAGTTGGCAAGGAAAAGCCCTTGGTTTGCCTGTCACTCTGTTCTCTTCTCCTATCACCTTCCTTGCTGGGCTCGTGCTTCTTATGGACAACCCCTTTCTATACAAAGTACCTGAGGAACAGCATGTAGCCGGGGGGGGGGGGGGCCTTTGGGGGCTTCGAGCATTACCCAAGAAGTGAGTCCAATACCAGTGGTAGTAAAAAAAAATTCCAGCTTCCAAAATAATGACTTCTATATTAAAGGAGATTCTTCATTAACTTGTAACGCCAAGAACAGCAACACTTCCGCTTCCAAAATAACGACTTCTACATTAAAGTAGATTCTTCAATAACTCGTAATGCCAGGAGTGTTATGCCAGTCTTATCTATAATGCTTGAGTACACTAAATAAGACATGAAGCAACATATAGAAAATAGATGCACTAAAATCCCCAAATTAACATTGTTTTGAAAAAAATTGTATACACACGCTTGTCTACTTACATTCCTGATAGTAGCTTTGGCTCTGTTGTGAATGCCTGTCTTTATCTATAATGCTTGGGTACACTAGGTAAGAAATAAAGCAACATACAGATAGTAGATATATTAACGTCCCCAAATTACCAAAGTTTAAAAGAAGTTTCGATACCCACACTTGTCTACTTACATACCTGTTAGTAGCTTTGGCTCTGTTGTGAATGGAGTTCTGTAACGAGCAAATGTAATAGTACCAGAATGGCTCTTAAGTAAGACTGCATCTTACAGAAAACAAGTGTAATCTATTCTACCATTAAGCCCTTGAGGGAAAAGTATTTGTAGTTTGAAAATCCCAAATGACTCTCTTAAATAGGCATCTTTTGACATCTGCATTAGGTGTGGGTGATACTTTCTCCAAAGCACAAAATTTAAACGTATGGTATGTGTGTGCTTTTTCTTGAAAATGTACATATAATGAGGAGTCAGTGGACCCAATCCTTATTCGAGAGTGATGTTCACTTATTCTGATTTTCAGGGGTCTAATGGTCATCCCAACATATAGTAATTTGCAAGGACACTGAATTACATAAACAACTTTATCGGTAGAAAATGTGGTGAAATGATGTAAGGTAATGTTGATATTTAATGTAGGATGTGAAATGTTTTGCCCTTCAAAGATTGAGAACAACAGTCACAATGGGCACAACAAGTATGACCCTTAACAGTCTGTTTTTGGAATGTGGTAGGAGAGTGGCATCTGGTACAAGATATCCTGGGATGCCAAAGTACACCTATAATTCCCACAAAAGTTCCAAAAACATAAGAGACTTAATGATTCATTCACAGTAACTCAAGAACTCAAGACCTTTCGCAGCACCAGGACTTATTAGGACTGGTTGTTTCTATATGCTTTTCTTTATGTCTGTTACTTATTTCGTGGATAGTATATCCTTAGTTGAATTATAATATGAGAATTTTTACTTTTACTACTGTGAATTTTGAAGTCTTTTTGACATAGTAATACAGCATGAAGTAACCTACTCTGAGGCAGAGTTTTGCGAGTCATGCACATACATTGTTGTTTTGTTGGTTGTTGCCATCGATACCTGTGCATTACACAATTACACAGGAAGTGGGCAAAGATCCTTCCTTCTGATGCTGTTCTCTCTTTCTCCTCCTCCTCCTTCTTGCAGGCCAAGGTGGATTACTACAGTGCCCTTGAGGAGCAGGAAACGCCCCCTCCCTGTGGCAATGCTGAAGATCCCGAGAGAGGGGGGCACGCTGCCTGAGCCGCACCCCATGTGCTCCCCTCTTCTTTCTGTGCCTATGCCTTAATTATATTGATGGCCTTTCTGTGCAAATTATGGTGGGGCGCTGTGTAGTTGTAAGCACGTGCAATGCCAATATCCAATGTATCCATTTCTTCCTATTTAGTGGGAAACCCCGTGTGCCCTTCCTCTCTCTGTGCAAATGCCTTAATTATATTGATGGCTTCTCCGTGCAAATTACGATGGGACATATTATGATAAGAGTTAACTTCACACTCGCACAGCATCAGCGCGTTCCAGCAGCTTTCCTCCTGCTCAGCACTTTTCAGTCTTCTGCTTCCACAGTAGACACTTGAGCACATGCCCGGCCATTATCAGTTTTTACCATTGTCTTTCCCCCAGTCTAGATGATATTGCAGACTCACCATAGTATGCAGTATCTTGTCCAAGTAGACAGGTTCTTTAATTGCATATAGTCTTTGACGAATAACATCACAACATCAAGGGGGGGGGGGATATACACTGTACATGGTTTCCTTATACAGTATACAATACATTTACACATAGTAATCCTTGATTGGTTACCAACTAATTGACCCAACCCAAACTCAGGATTGCATCATTGACAATCACTCTGAGTGTTGGGGTTCTGAGGCAGCCTTATTGTTGTGGAAATGGGAATAAGGGATATGCTGCCAAATAAGGAAGGTGAGGGGGGGGGGAGAGTCCCGTGTGCAAAAGTTGAGTGCGGGGCTCTGTGCAAAGGCTGAGTGCGGGGTGCAGCCCCTGAAGGAACCACCTGATTTCTCGGAAATCACATGATTTCAGGGAAATGAGAACTTTCGTTTTTCCAAACTGTATATAAAATGTTCAGCCCACCAGAGGGGGGTCGCTTCCTCAGAAACGCCTCGTTGCGTTGGAGGTGACCAGGCAGCTGCTTGAAACTTAATAAACTGCTTTCCTTTGGATGAATCAAGTTGTCCGTCCCTTTGATTCCTGCCTGCGCTCGCTCAACGGTTGCAAGCCAAGCTTTGGCCGAGGGCCCTATTGGGCAAAAAGGTCTGCTACATTTCAGCCTGAGTTTGAACTTGAACCTGATTCTCTGTTTGTTCCTCCTGATGCTAATGCAAGTATATTTACTGATGCTAGTGGAAATGTACCTTTTGATGCCAATGATCCTGAAATTAGTGAGGAAGAAACTGCTGTAGGTTTGGAAAATGCCAATGTTCCTGAAATTAGTGAGGAAGGAACTTCTGTAGATTTGGAAAATGAAAGTACCAGTGTTCCTGAGAATGTTTCAGAGGGAGACCTTGAACTTTCCCTCCCTTCTGCACCTGTTAACTGTAATGACAACAGAAGGGGCCAAATTTGGGAAGACAGAAGTAAAACACTCAGTTTGCGTCGATCCTCCCGAATTCAAGAATTAAAAACATTGGCTTCAAAAAAGAAGGGCGGTTCACGGAACCGATTCTTGAGTTTTAATTGCCTTACGCCGGGCTGACTGTCTCAGTTCAGGCATCGTTTCAGAATTGATGAAGACCTTGGCAGTTCTCCCGGTTCCCTGGCCATAGTTTGGGAAGATTTCTAGGATATCAAGTACGGTTAGTGGATTGCTAACAGGTTCCAGTATTTTGCAGTGTGGCTTTGGGTTTTGCTTTGTCCATTTAAATTCATGTTTGCTGATTTTGCTGTGGCTTTTGACTTTGCATTTTCCCTTTATTTTGTAACCATTTTTCTTCAATAAAAAAGGATTGTTTTTCACAGCCAAGTGTGGTGGAGAGTTATCTGAGGGCCTCGTTCCCTGCTCTGGATTGCAACCCTGAGTAGGCAAAAACACATTTCCCAAATGATTCCCCACATACAATCAATACATTCTCAGCATTTCCAACAGAAGCTCATTAGCAGTGCATGACTCAATACATAGTAAAACCCAACAGGACATTATAACAAAAGACACAAGGCTGGAGGCTTATTAATATTATTCCCGGGCAGGATGGATCTTCCCAGAGGTTTTCCTTTCCTAAAACAATAAATAAATCCCACTCCTGTGCCTCCAATATGATAGTGAGACGATCATAGAATCATAGAATCAAAGAGTTGGAAGAGACCTCCTGGGCCATCCAGTCCAACCCCATTCTGCCAAGAAGCAGGAATATTGCATTCAAATCACCCCTGACTGATGGCCATCCAGCCTCTGCTTCAAAGCTTCCAAAGAAGGAGCCTCCACCACACTCCGGGGCAGAGAGTTCCACTGCTGAACGGCTCTCACAGTCAGGAAGTTCTTCCTAATGTTCAGATGGAATCTCCTCTCTTGTAGTTTGAAGCCATTGTTCCCTTGCGTCCTAGTCTCGAAGGAAGCAGAAAACAAGCTTGCTCCCTCCTCCTCCCCGTGGCTTCCTCTCACATATTTATACATGGCTATCATATCTCCTCTCAGCCTTCTCTTCTTCAGGCTAAACATGCCCAGTTCCCTAAGCCGCTCCTCATAGGGCTTGTTCTCCAGACCCTTGATCATTTTAGTCGCCCTCCTCTGGACACATTCCAGCTTAGAGTCAATATCTCTCTTGAATTGTGGTGCCCAGAATTGGACACAATATTCCAGATGTGGTCTAACCAAAGCGGAATAGAGCATGGGGAGCATGACTTCCTTAGATCTAGACACTAGGCTCCTATTGATGCAGGACAAAATCCCATTGGCTTTTTTTGCCACCACATCACATTGTTGGCTCATGTTCACCTTCCTGTCCACAAGGACTCCAAGATCTTTTTCACACGTACTGCTCTCGAGCCAGGCATTGTCCCCCATTCTGTATCTTTGCATTTCATTTTTTCTGCCAAAGTGGAGTATCTTGCATTTGTCACGATGATGGATATATGTTATGATGAAGTGAACACTGCTCGTCTTTAAACTTTCTTTTGAATTAAAGCTGCCACCAACCTAAGGTGTTTTAGGGTTTTTTTAAAAAAATACTTGACGTAAACTTTTCTCACTCCTGCCAACACTGCTTTTATCCCTGGCTCCCAAACAACTGTTTGTCGAGAGGAAGTTCAAGTGGAAGCTCGCCTCGCTCCCCGGATTTGAATCGCCAACCTTTCGGCCGGCAAGGTCAGCAGCCCAGCAGTTTAACCACCGGGGGCTCCAGGCTGTGTCCTTATTGGTCTCCATTTTCTTTGAATGGCTGTATTTCAATATACTATTAATAATAAAAGTCCCTTCTTCCTCCAGGCAGAGGCTGGAAGGGCCTCTGTCAGGAGGGCTTTGACTGTGCCCTTATTGGTCTCCACTGGCTTTGAATGGCTGTATTTCAATATACCATTAAGACATCATTTATGAAAGTCATGAGCCATCTTGGGCCCATGCCTAGCATACAAGTCTCTTCTTCCTCCAGGTAGAAGCTGGAAGGCCCTCTGTTGGGAGGGCTTTGATTGTGTCCTAATTGGTCCCCATTGGCTTTGAATGGCTGTATTTCAATATACTATTAAGACATCGTTTATGAAAGTCATGAGCCATCTTGGGTCCATGCCTAGCATACAAGTCCCTTCTTCCTCCAGGTAGAAGCTGGAAGGCCCTCTGTTGGGAGGGCTTTGATTGTGTCCTTATTGGTCTCCATTGGCTTTGAATGGCTGTATTTCAATATACTATCAAGACATCGTTTATGAAAGCCGTGAGCAAACTTGGGTCCATGCCTAGCATACACATCCCTTCTTCCTCCAGGCAGAGGCTGGCAGGCCCTCTGTTAGGAGGGCTTAGACTGTGTCCTTATTGGTCTCCATTGGCTTTGAAAGGCTGTATTTCAATATAATATCAATACATCATTTATGAAAGCCATGAGCAAACTTGGGCCCATACCTAGCATACACGTCCCTTCTTCCTCCAGGCAGAGGCTGGCAGGCCCTCTGTTAGGAGGGCTTTGACTGTGTCCTTATTGGTCTCCATTGGCTTTGAATGGCTGTATTTCAATATACTATTAAGACATTGTTTATGAAAGCCATGAGCCATCTTGGGTCCATGCCTAGCATACAAGTCCCTTCTTCCTCCAGGTAGAAGCTGGAAGGCCCTCTGTTGGGAGGGCTTTGATTGTGTCCTTATTGGTCTCCATTGGCTTTGAATGGCTGTATTTCAATATACTATCAGTATAGCATTTATGAAAGCCTTGACCAAACTTGGGCCCATGCCTAGCATACAAGTCCCTTCTTCCTCCAGGTAGAAGCTGGAAGGCCCTCTGTTGGGAGGGCTTTGATTGTGTCCTTATTGGTCTCCATTGGCTTTGAATGGCTGTATTTCAATATACTATCAGTATAGCATTTATGAAAGCCTTGACCAAACTTGGGCCCATGCCTAGCATACAAGTCCCTTCTTCCTCCAGGTAGAAGCTGGAAGGCCCTCTGTTGGGAGGGCTTTGATTGTGTCCTTATTGGTCTCCATTGGCTTTGAATGGCTGTATTTCAATATACTATCAAGACATCGTTTATGAAAGCCGTGAGCAAACTTGGGTCCATGCCTAGCATACACATCCCTTCTTCCTCCAGGCAGAGGCTGGCAGGCCCTCTGTTAGGAGGGCTTAGACTGTGTCCTTATTGGTCTCCATTGGCTTTGAAAGGCTGTATTTCAATATAATATCAATACATCATTTATGAAAGCCATGAGCAAACTTGGGCCCATACCTAGCATACACGTCCCTTCTTCCTCCAGGCAGAGGCTGGCAGGCCCTCTGTTAGGAGGGCTTTGACTGTGTCCTTATTGGTCTCCATTGGCTTTGAATGGCTGTATTTCAATATACTATTAAGACATTGTTTATGAAAGCCATGAGCCATCTTGGGTCCATGCCTAGCATACAAGTCCCTTCTTCCTCCAGGTAGAAGCTGGAAGGCCCTCTGTTGGGAGGGCTTTGATTGTGTCCTTATTGGTCTCCATTGGCTTTGAATGGCTGTATTTCAATATACTATCAGTATAGCATTTATGAAAGCCTTGACCAAACTTGGGCCCATGCCTAGCATACAAGTCCCTTCTTCCTCCAGGTAGAAGCTGGAAGGCCCTCTGTTGGGAGGGCTTTGATTGTGTCCTTATTGGTCTCCATTGGCTTTGAATGGCTGTATTTCAATATACTATCAAGACATCGTTTATGAAAGCCGTGAGCAAACTTGGGTCCATGCCTAGCATACAAGTCCCTTCTTCCTCCAGGCAGAGGCTGGCAGGCCCTCTGTTAGGAGGGCTTAGACTGTGTCCTTATTGGTCTCCATTGGCTTTGAAAGGCTGTATTTCAATATAATATCAATACATTGTTTATGAAAGCCATGAGCAAATTTGGGCCCATACCTAGCATACACGTCCCTTCTTCCTCCAGGCAGAGGCTGGCAGGCCCTCTGTTAGGAGAGCTTTGACTGTGTCCTTATTGGTCTCCATTGGCTTTGAAAGGCTGTATTTCAATATATGATCAAGACATTGTTTATGAAAGCCGTGAGCAAACTTGGGCCCATGCCTAGCATACACGTCCCTTCTTCCTCCAGGCAGAGGCTGGCAGGCCCTCTGTTAGGAGGGCTTTGACTGTGCCCTTACAGAATCATAGAATCATAGTTGTTATATTGTTGTGTTGTGTTGAGGCCTTGGCCTCTGTAAGCCACATCGAGTCCTTCGGGAGATGCTAGCGGGGTACAAATAAAGTTAATAATAATAATAATAATAATAATAATAATAATAATAATAGAATCAAAGAGTTGGAAGAGACCTCCTGGGCCATCCAGTCCAACCCCATTCTGCCAAGAAGCAGGGATATTGCATTCAAATCACCCCTTAAAAGATTCCAAAGAAGGAGCCTCCACCACACTCTGGGGCAGAGAGTTCCACTGCTGAACGGCTCTCACAGTCAGGAAGTTCTTCCTAATGTTCAGATGGAATCTCTTGTAGTTTGAAGCCATTGTTCCATTGCATCCTAGTCTCCAGGGAAGCAGAAAACAAGCTTGCTCCCTCCTCCTCCCTGTGGCTTCCTCTCACATATTTATACATGGCTATCATATCTCCTCTCAGCCTTCTCTTCTTCAGGCTAAACATGCCCAGCTCCTTAAGCCGCTCCTCATAGGGCTTGTTCTCCAGACCCTTGATCATTTTAGTCGCCCTCCTCTGGACACATTCCAGCTTGTCAATATCTCTCTTGAGTTGTGGTGCCCAGAATTGGACACAATATTCCAGGTAAAGTGGTCTAACCAAAGCAGAATAGAGCATGGGGAGCAGGACTTCCTTAGGTCTAGACACTAGGCTCCTCTTGATGCAGGCCAAAATCCCATTGGCTTTTTTTGCTGCCACATCACATTCCTGGCTCATGTTTAACTTCCTGTCCACGAGGACTCCAAGATCTTTTTCACACGTACTGCTCTCGAGCCAGGCCTTGTCCCCCATTTTGTATCTTTGCATTTCGTTTTTCCTGCCAAAGTGGAGTATCTTGCATTTGTCCCTGTTGAACTTCATTTTGTTAGTTTTGGCCAATCATCTCTCTAATCTGTCAAGATCGTTTTGAATTCTGCTCCTGTCCTCTGGACTATTGGCTCTCCCTCCCCATTTGGTGTTGTCTGCAAACTTGATGATCATGCCTTCTAGCCCTTCATCTAAGTCATTAGTAAAGATGTTGAACAGGACCGGGCCCAGGACGGAACCCTGTGGCACTCCACTTGTCACTTCTTTCCAAGATGAAGAAGAAGCATTAGTGGGCACCCTCTGTGTTCGTCCATTTAACCCATTCCAGATCCACCTCACCGTAGTTTTGCCTCGCCCACACTGGCCTAGTTTCCTTGCCAGAAGGTCATGGGGGACCTTGTCAAAGAAGGCCTTCCTGAAATCCAGACACGCTACATCCACGGCATTCCCCGCATCTACCCAGCTTGTAGCTCTATCGAAGAAAGAGATCAGATGAGTCTGGCATGACTTGTTTTTGATAAATCCATGTTGACTATTAGCGATGACTGCATTTGTTTCTAAGTGTTTGCAGACCGCTTCCTTAACAATCTTTTCCAGAATCTTGCCCGGTATCGACGTGAGGCTGACCGGACGGTAGTTGTTTGGGTCGTCCTTTTTTCCCTTCTTGAAGATTGGGACCACATTGGCCCTCCTCCAATCTGCTGGAACTTCTCCCGTTCTCCAAGAACTCTCAAAGATGGTTGCCAATGGTTCCGAAATGACTTCCGCTCGTTCCTTCAATACTCTGGGGTGTAGTTGATCTGGCCCTGAAAGGGGACTTGGACTCGTTAAGAGCGGCCAGGTATTCCTGGATGACTTGTTTCCCAATTTGGGGTTGGTTGTCCTCCAATCCCTCATCCACTCTGTCTTGCTGAGGTTGAAGATGAATTTCTTTTTGTGAGAAGATGACTTTCTTTTTTTATTGGTCCCCACTGGCTTTGACTGGCTGTATTTCAATATACTATCATCACATCATTTATGAAAGCCATGAGCAAACTTGGGCCCATGCCTAGCATACAAGTCCCTTCTTCCTCCAGGCAGAGGCTGGCAGGCCCTCTGTTAGGAGGGCTTTGACTGTGCCCTTATTGGTCTCCATTGGCTTTGAATCGCTACTACCCAAAGAGAAACTGAAAGTACGCGCATGCGCCTGTGAAGGGGAGCGCGCCCTCTTGTGGCGCCAAAGCGTTGGTGCAGCCGCAGAGATTCAGAACTCTCCCATGAAAACCGGATGTGACGTCACCACCGGCCTTTCTCACACTCCGCTCTTCCGGGCGTTGAGGACTTCATTTCCCAGAAGCCCTCGTCGTTGGCAGAAGCAGCTGAGGCTGCTGGGAGTTGGAGTCCTAAAGGAGGTTTTGGAGTTGTAGGGCTCCCACAGTCGCTTCCCCGCCGAGGCTGATGCCGCAGGTAAGGAGGCCGAGGGAACTGGGAATTAGAGAGGCCTGCTTCACAGAAAGTTTGCTTTTGTAATGCATTTGAGGGTTTTTTTCCCTCCCACCCTGGACTTTCCATACCTTCCTTTTGGCACGTTTCCATCTTTCATCCTCCATTCGTGCCAATTCAAATTCTGCAGCACTGCTGGTCACAGCTGACCTCCAGCTGGAGCGCTCAAGAGCCAGAGCTTCCCAGTTCTCAGCCTCTTACAGGGAAAACCAGCTGATCCCTAATCCATCTGAAACACAGACATGTGCCTTTCACCTCAAGAACAGACAAGCATCCTGAACTCTGAGGATTATGACCTGGGAAGGAATCCCACGGGAGCATTGCAGCGCACCCAGTTACCTGTGAGGAGTCACCCTGGACCATTCTCTGACCTACAAGAAGCACTGCCCAAACATCAAGCAAAAAGTGGGTGCTAGAAACAATATCATACGAAAGCTGACCGGCACAACCTGGGGATCACAATCAGACACAGTGAAGACATCTGCCCTTGCGCTATGATACTCTGCTGCTGAGTACGCGTGCCCAGTGTGGAACACATCTCACCACACTAAAACAGTGGATGTGGCTCTTAATGAGACATGCTGCATTATCACGGGGTGCCTGCGCCCCACACCACTGGAGAAATTGCACTGCTTAGCCGGTATTGCCCCACCTGACATCCACCGGGAAGTAGCAGCCAATAGTGAAAGGACCAAGGCAGAGACACCTCCAGCTCATCCCTTGTTTGGGTATCAGCCAGCACGTCAACGACTTAAATCTAGACATAGTTTTCTAAGATCTACAGAGACACTCGCTGGAACACCCCAGCAAGCAAGAGTCCAGAAGTGGCAGGCCCAAACCCAGCACCTCAATCCATGAGACTCCCCCCCTGGGCCCAGAAGACTGGGCGATTTGGAAGACGCTGAACAGATTGCGCTCTGGCACCACGAGATGCAGAGCCAACCTCAAGAAATGGGGCCACAAAGTGGAATCCTCAGCATGCGAGTGCGGAGAAGAGCCAACCACTGACCACCTGCTGCAATGCACCCTGAGCCCTGCCACATGCACCATGGAGGACTTTCTTGCGGCAACACCAGAGGTACTCCAAGTGGCCAGATGCTGGTCAAAGGACATTTAACCAACTACCAAATTTGCAAAATCTGTGTGTTTTTTTTCCCCTTTTTCTTTTTAATCTGTGTGTTTGTTTTGCTCTGTTAGAATTGTAATACAATGGTTGCTGATGTCACGATAAATAAATAAATAAATACCCACCAACATTCCGTTTTCCGAGACAAGCAGCATTGAAGCAATTGTCCTCCGCCATCATCATCATCATCATCATCATTTAATATGATGATATGTCATATCATCAGATATGTGGATGACACCTTCACCATTTGGAGCCATGGAGAAGAAGAACTCAACAGGTTCCTGGACCATCTGAACAGCATCCACCCAAACATCCAATTCACCATGGAAAAAAGAAAATGAAGGAAGACTGCCTTTTCTAGGTGTCCTAGTCATCCGCAAACCAGATCAACAACTGGGTCACATCGTCTACAGAAAACCCACACACACAGATAGATATCTACATAAAAACTCCAACCATCACCCAAGTCCAAAAAGAAGCCCCATTAAAGCCTTGGCAGACCGTGCCAAAAGAATCTGCGAAGCCCACCTCCTCCTCCAAGAGGAACTGAACCACCTCAACTGGGCTCTCCAGGCCAATGATGGAGACTCCACCTCAGGCATCAGAAGAGCTGCAGGATCACTGAGAAGAAGCCATGAGAGTCAAGACGAAGACCCACCCAGAGGAAAAGGGTTCCTGCCATACATCAAGGGAACCACTGACCGCAGAGGGAAGCTGATGAGGAAACACAACATACAAACTATCTCCAGACCCACCAAGAAAGTCCAACAAATGCTTCGTTCAGCAAAGGACAAGAGGGATCCTCTCACCTCTGCAGGAGTCAACCATGTACCATGCAGCTGTGGACAAGAAGTCTCCAGAGGGACCACCAAACACAGCAGCAGAATGGACCAGACACAAATCAAGGGACATAAAAGGCACTGCAAACTACTCCAACCAGAGAAATCAGCCCTAGCAGAGCACCTGATGAACCAACCTGGACACAGCAGATTATCTGAGAACAGAGAAATGCTGGCCCACTCTCACAACCACCATGTCAGACTACACAGAGAAGCCATTGAAATCCACAAGAAGCAGGTGGACAATTTCAACAGAAAGGACGAGACCATGAAAATAAACAAAATCTGGCTACCAGTATTAAAAAAACTCTAAAATTACAACAGAAAAACAGCAGAGAGGAAACAACCAGGCACATCTTAACACCTCTCAACAAAAGATTCCCCCAGGCTCAGCCAGGCCTTCAAATGCTAATGAAGGTGGTCAGTTGAAACATTCACAGCTAGCTCTAGCAGACAAGAGTCCTTTGTCCTACCCTGGACATTCCACAGATATATAAACCCGTTTTCCTAATTCCAACAGACCTCACTACCTCTGAGGATGCTTGCCATAGATGCAGGAGAAATGTCAGGAGAAAATGCCTCTAGAACATGGCCATATAGCCCGAAAAAACCCACAAGAACCTATTCCGTATTCCGTTCTTGAGTTCGGAATAGAGCAACTACTTTGGGAGACGGTGGTCGGGCATCCAGACAATGTGGCCAGTCCAGCGGAGTTGATGGTGGAGGACCATCACTTCAATGCTGGTGGTCTTTGCTTCTTCTTCCAGCACGCTGACATTTCCCCGCCTGTCTTCCCAATAAATTTGCAGGATTTTCCGGAGGCAGTGCTGATGGAATTGTTCCAGGAGTTGCATGTGACGTCTGTAGACAGTCCACGTCTCACAGGCATATAGCAGGGTTGGGAGGACAATACTCCCCATAGTCACCTGTGCATGTGAGAGCTGGACCATAAGGAAGGCTGAGTGAATAATAATAATAATAATAATAATAATAATAATAATAACTTTATTTATACCCCACTACCATCTCCCAAGGGACTTGGTGCGGCTTACATGAGGCCGAGCCCACAACACATCAATAACACGGTGGTCCACGCTTTTGTTACACCCCGTTTAGATTACTGCAACACTCTCTACATGGGGTTGCCTCTGAAGGCTGCCCGGAAGCTTCAATTAGTCCAACGTGCGGCAGCCAGACTACTAACGGGAGCAGGGTACAGGGAGCATACTACTCCTCCGTTGCGCCAGCTCCACTGGCTGCCAGTCAGCTTTCGAGAACAATTAACCTATAAAGCCCTAAACGACTCCGGCCCAATTTACCTGTCCAAACGTATCCTCCCCTATGAGCCATTAAGATTGTCTGGAGGGGCCCTGCTCTCAATCCCACCGGCCTCACAGGCGCGGCTGGTGGGGACGAGAGACAGGGCCTTCTTGGTGGTGGCCCCTCGACTCTGGAACTCCCTTCCACTGGATATCAGAACTGCCCCTTCGATCTTAACGTTCAGGAAACAGGTGAAAACTTGGCTTTGGGGATTGGCATTCGACGAATGAGCCATGATCCTGTGATATGGATGGATGACGACGAAAAATGACTTTTGATGACGACTGACCACTGTAATTATGGGATTGTATTTTGCTATTTTAATGTTTTAGTGTGATTTAGAATACGATGTTTTAATGACTGTCTGTAATTTTGATGTTAGAAACTGGCCTGAGTCCCTCGAATGGAGGTGAGAAGACTGGTATACAAAACTGCTAAGTAAATAAATAAAATAAATTTAATCAACTACCAAGCTTGTAAACTTTGTGTTTTGTTTGTTTGTTTTGTTGAAAATGTAATACAAATGTCTGGTTGCTTCTGACACGATAAATAAATAAATCAATCAATAAATACCTCTCTATCTCCCCGAGGGGACTCAGAGCAGTTTTCAAGTAACATCATCAATGCGTACAGAGTAAACAATACAAACATAAAATTAACAAGACAATATAAGCATAAAAATCACATATACAGTTATAATAATCCTGCCTGTTCAGGCAATTTAAAAAGGCCGGGCTGAGGCAAGTACAATTCCTAGTGGGAAATTAGGTGCAATGCTATAGCAGGTTACAACAATAATAGGTACAGTCTATGGCTGTTCACACCCTGTATCAATTCACACTGCCTGCAACGGGGTGGGAGGCTAAGGCTAGGACAGGCCTGGGCCGACTTCGGCCCTCCCTTCAGGTGTTTTGGACTTCAAGCACGCTCCCCTGAGGCAGGCCGTTCTTCTGTTTCCGCCATCTGCGGTATATAAATAAAGTTTTGTTGTTGTTGTTGTGAACCTATGAATGCCCCTTTCCCACTGCTTTCTTGTCTCTCTCTCCCTCCAGATCCCAGTGAGCTTTGAGGACGTCACAGTCCACTTCACCTCGGAGGAGTGGGACTCCCTCCTGGAGTGGCAGCGGGCGCTCTACCTGGAAGTCATGGAGGCCAACTTTGAGCTGGTGGCATCGCTGGGTGAGGCTCCAAAGTGGCAAAGTGGCACTCTTAAAATCCTGCTCGCTGCTTCTGTCACAGCTGCAGCCTTCGTCCAACTTCTTTCTCTCTTGCAGCACAAGCAGCAGGATCCGTGCCCCACACGCCAGAGCTTATCTGCAGAATGGAGCGGGGGAGCGAGCCATGGGCCCCAGACCCCCAATTTCTGGGGTCGGAGGAGACCCAAGGGAACCCTGGATCCGGTGAGTGGGTGGTCCGGATCATCCGGTGAGTGGGTGGCACCGGGACTGTGGCACAGCTTATGTAAGTTAACCAAACTTAAATAAGTCCCCTTGACTTGTTTAAATCACTCAGGCAAAAAGCCTTCCCTTAGTTTGGTTCACTACACGTTTGAACCACCTTCCCTTTGGCTCGATGACCAAAGGACTGAAGCCTCAAAATGTCTGCTTCTGGTAAGTGCAGTTGGCTCCACCCCTTTCTCCATGGCAACCTAACTCAGAGTGCTGAGCTTGGCCCCACCCCCCTAGCTCCGCCATTTCTAAATGGTTAACCTTTTATGTACATCCATAACCGTCTTTTACCTCCTGAACACATACATATAATAATATTCAACCATCTAAGCATATATATATAT
Source organism: Anolis sagrei (assembly GCF_037176765.1). Taxonomy (NCBI): domain Eukaryota; kingdom Metazoa; phylum Chordata; class Lepidosauria; order Squamata; family Anolidae; genus Anolis; species Anolis sagrei. The sequence goes on along the minus strand of NC_090026.1, from coordinate 133,315,673 downwards.
ATATATACACATACAATCATATTTAACTGTAAAGACACATCTACATAACTACACTTAACTTACAGTTAAAAATCATGTTGGGGTTCAGCCTCCGTGTGAACCTGACCCTGATCTTTGATTGTATTTCCTGATGCAACTGAACAGGCTACTGAACATGTAGTTTTCCCTGATGGTTTGGAAACTGTTGATTCTGAGGGCGGTGGCTGGGAAAGTGAAAGTAAACATCCTGATGAGGATGTTTCAGAATCAAGCGGTGATAACTCTCCAGAGGAGTTAACACCTGCCTTTTTTAATGAGGATAGAAGAAGGCAGATTTGGGAAAACAGGAGTGAATCACAGAGTCTGCGAAGGTCAAGTAGATTAAAGGAAAAGGAGGCTTCCAAGCCTGGAGGCGTGTCCCGAAACAGTTTCTTTAGTTTAAAGTGTCTCTCCCCGGGCTGTGTTAGATCAAGCACCGTTTAGACTGAGGCATTACCTTGGCTGAGTTCCTGTTTCCCATGGCCTGCATTCCCAGAGGCTTCTAGTTTCCAAGTACGGTTAGTGAGATACTAACAGGTTCCAGGTTTTTATAGTGTTGCTTTTGGAATTTTTATCTAGTTCAGAGATATTCCTGACTGCTGAATTTTACTGTGGCTTTTTGACTTTGCATTTTCCTTTTTTTTGGTAACTATTTTTTCATCAATAAAAAAGGATTGTTTTTCCCCCAGTCAAGTGTGGTGGATTTAATTTTATGGTCTTGTTTCCTGATCTGGGTTGCAACAAATCAATGCTTCATCACACCACTTATGCGGGGAGGCTAATTTAATTTACGACGCCATAAAAATCTTCAGTAACTATGCAAAAAGAATGAGGAAGTACTCCATCATTGTCACTAGTGGATGGTGAAGGGACAGCTCCCCTGGTGGCCAGAATACCCTCATGAAAGCTGGAATGTTAAATTTTATTTATTTATTTATTTACGACATTTTTATGCCGCCCTTCTCACCCTGAAGGGGACTCAGAGCGGCTTACAAGACATATATACGTACAATACATTATATTATTAGCATAGTACAATATCAATATTATCGGGACTGTGGTGCAGCTGGCTGGGAATCAACTGTATTAAGATTATTACTGACCAAAAGGTCATGAGTTCGAAGCCAGCCCGGGTCGGAGTGAGCTTCCAACCAATTTGTGTAGCTTGCTGTCAACCTTTGCAGCCCGAAAGACAGTTGCATCTGTCAAGTAGGAAATTTAGGTACCGCTTATGCGGGGAGGCTAATTTAACTAATTTACAATGCCATAAAAATCTCCAACAACCATGCAAAAGGAATGAGGAAGTACTCCATCATTGTAACTAAAGGACGGTGAAGGGACAGCTCCCCTGATGGCCAGAATACCCTCATGAAAGCTGGAATGTTATATTTTATTTATTTACGACATTTTTGTGCCGCCCTTCTCACCCTGAAGGGAACTCAGAGCGGCTTACAAGACATATATATACATACAATATATTATAAGCATAGTACAATATCAGTATTATATATTACTATATTGTACTATACCATTATATTGTATGTAATATAAAATATATTTTATATGTCATATAAAATATATAATTATATCATTATTAGTATTATATTGTATTACATTATAATGTTATAAATATTATATGTATATATTATATTATATTATATTATATTATATTATATTATATTATTATATTATATTACTAGTCAACCCCTGCCACACGTTCTTGTGGCCCAGTCTGTGTATATGTGTTTTGTGTGTGTGTGTATGTGTGTGTGTATATATATTTGTGTATATGTATATATATGTGTGTGTTTGTGTGTATAAGTGGTTTTGAGCATGTGTTGTAATGTATTTTTTTGTCTTGGGGCTTTTAAAGTCCTTTCTGCTCAGTTTTTCAGTGTTTTTTTGAGTGATGGATACTCATTGGCCTGAGAGGTGTCTTGTGTCCAAATTTGGTGTCAATTTACCCAGTGGTTTTTGAGTTACGTTAATCCCACAAACGAACATTACATTTTTATTTATATAGACTAGCCGTCCCCTGCCACGCGTTGCTGTGGCCTAGTCTGATGATCTGGAAAATAGTTTTGGTTTCTAATATATGTATAATTTCTTTCTGCTTGTGGGTCAGCAGGATTTCTTGCTGTTTCTTTGTCAGTGTTGATGTGGAAATTGTCGGGTTTGCCTACTCTGGAACATGCAACATACCATTGTCCTTCCTCGGGGGTCCCTTTCACATCTAGGATACTATCTGTGTGTGTGAATCATATCTATCTATCTATCTATCTCTCTATGGCTGGGTGGCTCTTTGTCAGGAGAGCTTTGATGATGTTTTCTTGCCCTGGTGAAGGAAGTTGGACTGGATGGCCTTAATTATTTCCTGTTGGTCATTGAGGTTCTGTGTGGGAAGTTTGTCCCAGTTCTGTCATTGGTGGGGTTCAGCATGCACATTGATTGTAGTTGAACTATAAATCCCAGTAACTACAACTCCCAAATGTCAAGGTCTATTTTCCTCAAACTCCATCTGTGTTTATATTTGGGCTTATGGAATATTTGTACCATGTTTGGTCCAGATCCACCATTGTTTGTGCTGTCTGGATGTACATGAACTTCAACTCCCAGAACAGTGCTCTCTGGATGTAGGTGAACTACAACTTCCAAACGCAAGGTCCATGCCCATATGGAATATTTGTGACAAGTTTGGTCCAGATCCCTCATTGTTTGAGTCCACAGTGCTCTCTGGATGTAGGTGAACTACAACTTCCAAACTCAAGGTCCATGCCCACCAAACCTTTCTAGTGTTTTCTGTTGGTCAGGGGAGTTTTATGTGCCAATTTTAGTTCAATTCATTGGTGGTGTTCAGAATGCTCTTTGATGGTTGGTGAACTATAAATCCCAGCAGCTACAACTCCCAAATGACAAAATCAATTTTTTTGAGTGAAGGACATACATTGGGTTGTTAGGTGTTTTGTGTCCAAATTTGGTGTCAATCCGTCCAGTGGTTTTTGAGTTCTGTTAATCCCACAAACTAACATTACATTATTTGGGTTGTTGTAGGTTTTTCCGGGCTATATGGCCATGTTCTGAAGGCAAAACTGCCTCCAGAACATGGCCATATAAGCCCGGAAAAACCTACAACAACCCAGTGATTCCGGCCATGAAAGCCTTCGACAATACATTACATTTTTTATTTATATAGATTAGCATAGCACAGGAGACAAGATGGCCTCTGTGTGTCTGTTTACATATGTCGTGTGTCTATGGCATTGAATGTTTGCCGCGTATATGTGCATTGTAAGTGCCCTGCGAGGTGAGAAGGCCGGAATAGAAATACTGTCAATCAATCTCCCTGCTCCCCAAGTTTTTGATCTGCTCCCCCCACTTGTGGCCTTGCCCCCTTTTCTGACTTGTTCCTTTATTTCCCCTTCCGCACAGGGCACGGCGGAGGCGCCCAGGTGAGGGTCAAGGAGGAGCCGGGGGTTTCCTGGGGGTCCCTGGGGCACCCTCCCCTCCCGCTCGCCCTGTGTCCCAGCTGGTGCCAGTTGAAGCTGACCGACGTGAGGAGCCTTTCGCCGGAGGTGCTCTTGGAAGCCATCGATGGCCCCAACCATCGGGCGCAGCTGCTGATTTGCCGAGAGTGTGGGAAGAGCTGTGCGGATGAGGAGTCCCTCATGTGGCACCAGCGGACGCTCCACCTCCATGAGGTGGGAAAGGAGGAGGAGGAGGAAGACGAGGAGGAGGAGGAGTCCCTCAGGTGGCACCAGCGGACGCTCCATGAGGTGGGAAAGGAGGAGGAGGAGGAAGACGACGAGGAGGAGGTGGAGTCCCTCAGGTGGCACCAGCGGACGCTCCATGAGGTGGGAATGGAGGACGAGGAAGAAGAGGAGGAGGAGGAAGAGGAAGAGGTGGAGGAGAGGGGAAACGAGGTGGTGGACAGGAAGGGGCCTTTCCCCTGCACTTCCTGTGGCAAGGTCTTTATCCACCGCCGCAACCTCCTGGCCCACAAGAAGCACCGCAGCAAGCGCCGCCACGACTGCCTCCAGTGCGGGGCTCACTTCTGCCTCCGTGGGGACCTCCTACGACACCGGGGGGCCCACGCAGGGGAGGGGGCTCACCCCTGCAGCACCTGCGGCCTGGTCTTCCAGCACAAGAGGCAGCTGGACGCTCACAAGGCGGAGGAGCACTCCACCGCTGAGTCGGAGCCGCAGAGGCAGGACCAAAGGCCCGAGGACGGCAATGGGGAGGGGGGCGACCGGCCCTTTGACTGCCCCACCTGCGGGGAGCGCTTCAGCTGGAAGGAGAGCCTCCAGATCCACCGGAGCACGCACGGGCCGGAGCAGGTCTTCCCGTGCTCGGTCTGCGGGAGGAGCTTCAGCCGCCAGAGGAACCTCGTGGCTCACCAGCGGATGCACACCGGGGAGCGGCCCTTCGCCTGCCTCGACTGCGGGCGCCGCTTCCTCACCAACGCCGGGCTCAGCAACCACGCCAGGTTCCACCGCCGGAAGCAGGTCTTCCTCTGCTCACACTGCGGGCGCCGCTTCCGCAACCGAAATAAGCTTCTTGAGCACCAGGCTGCCCATGTGGCACAGGCCGCCGAGGAGGAGCCCGAGACATAGAGCAAACCCGGCTCTTCCGTGGGGGCGCTGGGACACACGGGGACCCCACTAGGCCTGGGTAACAACGGAAAAATTTGTTTCTAAAATCGATTTGTATTTGGGTTTTTTTTTTGTTTCGATATTTAAAATAATTACAAAATTTTCCTTTTAAAAAGTCCGATATTTACGAAATTTCGTAAATGGTAAAAAATTAACGAATCGATTTCTGAAACAATAACGAATCATAGAATCATAGAATCAAAGAGTTGGAAGAGACCTCCTGGGCCATCCAGTCCAACCCCATTCTGCCAAGAAGCAGGAATATTGCATTCAAATCACCCCTGACAAATGGCCATCCAGCCTCTGCTTAAAAGCTTCCAAAGAAGGAGCCTCCACCACACTCCGGGGCAGAGAGTTCCACTGCTGAACGGCTCTCACAGTCAGGAAGTTCTTCCTCATGTTCAGATGGAATCTCCTCTCTTGTAGTTTGAAGCCATTGTTCCGCGTCCTAGTCTCCAGGGAAGCAGAAAACAAGCTTGCTCCCTCCTCCTCCCTGTGGCTTCCTCTCACATATTTATACATGGCTATCATATCTCCTCTCAGCCTTCTCTTCTTCAGGCTAAATATGCCCAGTTCCCTAAGCCGCTCCTCATAGGGCTTGTTCTCCAGACCCTTGATCATTTTAGTCGCCCTCGATTCGTTAATAGCGGACGCGAATCGATTCGTTAATGGCGGACGCGACTGCGAAATACGCTAAAAAACCTCCAAAACCTTCTGAAGCTTCCCTCTCCCTCTGTTCTTGACTGTTGGTGTGATATTATAATTTTTTTTCCACTAATTAAACCATAAAACTGGCCCAGACATGCGGAAATAATAACGAAACGACCTCAAAACAATAACGAAACGAATACAATATCGAAATACGAAGCATTTACAAAACGTTTTTGAAAATTCGTTTTTTTTAATAATTGCTCCAGAATGGTTCGTTATCGTTTTGTAATTGAAAAAATTAACGAATTATTAACGAATTACGAATTAACGAAACGAAACTGCCCAGCCCTAGACCCCACCTGAATGCCAAAACTGGTGATTCGTCTATGCGCAAAAGTGGAGACAGAAGGAAACACCTTCCATAGACCGATGGACAGCCAAAGTATTAGATATGATGTGTATGGATAAATTGACCTTTTGTAAGACTGTAGGACCTGTACAGCAATATTAAATAGCCACTCACAAGCCGGTTTTGCTTTGAAATGGATATATTGCTTGTATCTCTGCAGCAAAGAAAGACACTACGGACTTTTCCCCACCACCACTTCCTTTTATACACCTTTCCTGCCCATTTCCCCCTCTTCTCAGTTTCCTTATGAGAACTTGTTGTTTCACAAGTTCCAATGCAAGGCTTCCAGCGCCTTCTGCTGGCTTCAAAATGTCACAGAGAGAGAATTGATTCAGCCAGGATGAGTCAGTCAGGATGTCACGGAGGGAATTTTTGTCAGAAAATGACCCCTGACACCTTTTTAGTTGCAAAATCACAAGGTAGATATATAAACGCTATGGACTGGACAATATTCAATGACTCCTTGAAAGAGATTAAAATCAACTTGAAGATATAAAGCAAACAGAATAATTATATTGTCGAAGGCTTTCATGGCTGGAATCACTAGGTTCTTGTGGGATTTTTCGGGCTATATGGCCATGTTCTAGAGGCATTTTCTCCTGACGTTTTGCCTGCATCTATGGCAAGCATCCTCAGAGGGAGTGAGGTCTGTTGGAATTAGGAAAATGGGTTTATATATCTGTGGAATGGCTGGGGTGGGGCAAAGAGCTCTTCTCTGCTGGAGCTAGGTATGAATGTTTCAACTGACCACCTTCATTAGCATTTGAAGGCCTGGCTGAGCCTGGGAGAATCTTTTGTTGAGAGGTGTTAAGATGTGCCTGATTGTTTCCTCTCTGCTGTTTTGCTGTTGTGATTTTAGAGTTTTTTTAATACTGGTAGCCAGTATTAATGCTAATGAAGGTGGTCAGTTGAAACATTCACACCTAGCTCCAGCAGGCAAGAGTTCTTTGTCCCACCCTGGTCATTCCACAGATATATAAACCCTTCTTCCTAGTTCCAACAGACCTCACTACCTCTGAGGATGCTTCCATAGATGCAGGCGAAACGTCAGGAGAGAATGCCTCTAGAACATGGCCATATAGCCCGAAAAAACCCACAAGAACCTAGAATAATTATACACACACACACACACACAGCCATTTCAAAAACTATAGACAAAGGAGGAGCAGGCAGACAATCGAAAACAGAAAGAACAATATGAAACCACAAAGAAGAAGATTGGGAAGATCAGCATTGAATGTCATTTTTTAATATTTACACTATTTTTTTATTTTTGTTTTCTTCTTCTTTTCTCTCTTTTTATTTTTCTTTCTTTTAAACCATTAGGGCAGTGTTTCTCAACCTTGCTAATGCCGTGACCCCTTAATGCAGTTCCATATGTTGTGGTGACCCCCAACCATAATATTGCTTTCGTTGCTACTTGATACCTGTCATTTTACTACTGTTATAAATCGTCATGTAAATATCTGATATGCAGGATATATTTTCATTCACTGGACTAAATTGAGCACCAATGCCCAATATGCCCAAATGTGGATGTTAGTGGGGTTGGGGGGGGGGGGGGAGGATTGATTTTGTCTCTTGGGAGTTGTCGTTGCTGGGATTTATGGTTGCTGGGATTTATAGTTCACCTATAATCAAAGATCATTCTGAACTCCACCAATGATGGAATTGAACCGAATTTGGCACACAGAACTCCCATGACGATTAGAAAACACTGGAAGGGTTTTTTGGGCATTGACCTTGAGTTTGGGAGTTGTAGTTCACCTATATCCAGAGGAGTGCTGTGGATTCATGCAATGATGGATCTGGACCAAACTTGGCACGAATACCCAATATGCCCAAATGTGAACACTGGTGGAGTCTGGGGAAAATAGACCTTGACATTTGGGAGTTGTAGTTATTGGGATTTATAGTTCACCTACAATCAAAGAGCATTCTGAACTCGACCAACAATAGAATTGGGTCAAACTTCCCACACAGAATCCCAATGACCAACAGAAAATACTATGTTTTCTGATGGTCTTTGGCGACCCCTTTGACATCCCCTCACGACCCCCTCAGGGGTCCCGACCCCCAGGTTGAGAAACACTGCATTAGGGGTTTTTTTTTTTCAAGATTTCTTTATTTTTTCCATTTTAATCTTCACTGTAAAAAAACTTCAATAAAAATATATATTTAAAAACTGGTGGTTTGCCCTCTGGTTCTCTTTCAGGTGTCCTTGACTGGCACAGGAAGCATAGATTCGTAGAGTTGGAAGAGACCCCAAGGTCTGTGCATCAATGGAAACCTGTGCTGTGCTGGTGGATGTTGATTTCCCAGGCCGTGTATATTCCTCTGAGAACATTCTGACCGTTATGGGTTTCCTTGTGGGTCCGGATGTGGCTGTGTAGCCATAATACTTACTTACTTACTTACTTAGGCGATCCCTCGTTGGACGAGTAAGATGGTCTTCCGTTATGGGTTTCCTTGTGGGTCCGGATGTGGCTGTGTAGCCATAATACTTACTTACCTACTTACTTAGGCGATCCCTCGTTGGACGAGTAAGATGGTCTTCCATGATGGGTTTCCTTGTGGGTCCGGATGTGGCTGTGGAGCCCTATTCTTGACCCGTATCTTCTCCCACAGTGAGGGCATTGGTTTCCAGGTGGAAGGCAGTCTCGGTTGCGGTTGGCTGGACGCGCCTTCCTCTTGGCACGTTTCTCTCTTTCACCCTCCACTCGTGCCTCTTCAAATTCTGCAGCACTGCTGGTCACAGCTGATCTCCAGCTGGAGCGGTCAAGGGCCAGGGCTTCCCAGTTCTGAGTGTCTATGCCAGAGATTTTAAAGTTGGCTTTGAGCCCATCTTTCAATCTCTTTTCCTGCCAATCAACATTCCGTTTTCTGTTCTTGAATTCGGAGTAGAGCAACTGCTTTGGGAGACAGTGGCTGGGTATTCGGACAGTGTGGCCGGTCCAGCGGAGTTGATGGCGGAGGACCATCTCTTCAGTGCTGGTGGCCTTTGCTTCTTCCAGCATGCTGACGTTTGTCTGCCTGTCTTCCCAAGAGATTTGCAGGATTTTCCGGAGGCAGCGCTGATGGAATTGTTCCAGGAGTTGCATGTGACGTCTGTAGACAGTCCACGTTTCACAGGCACAGAGCAGGGTTGGGAGGACAATAGCTTTATAAACAACCACTGTGGTCCGCTTGTCTTCCCAAGAGATTTGCAGGATTTTCCGGAGGCAGCGCAGATGGAATCGTTCCAGGAGTTGCATGTGACGTCTGTAGACAGTCCACGTTTCACAGGCACAGAGCAGGGTTGGGAGGACAATAGCTTTATAAACAACCACTGTGGTCCGCTTGTCTTCCCAAGAGATTTGCAGGATTTTCCGGAGGCAGCGCAGATGGAATCGTTCCAGGAGTTGCATGTGACGTCTGTAGACAGTCCACGTTTCACAGGCACAGAGCAGGGTTGGGAGGACAATAGCTTTATAAACAACCACTGTGGTCCGCTTGTCTTCCCAAGAGATTTGCAGGTTTTTCCGGAGGCAGCGCTGATGGAATCGTTCCAGGAGTTGCATGTGACGTCTGTAGACAGTCCACGTCTCGAAGGCCTAGAGCAGGGTTGGGAGGACAATGGCTTTATAAACAACCACTGTGGTCCGCTTGTCTTCCCAAGACATTTGCAGGATTTTTCGGAGGCAGCGCAGATGGAATCGTTCCAGGAGTTGCATGTGACGTCTGTAGACAGTCCATGTTTCGTAGGTGTATAGCCAGGTTGGGAGGACAATAGCTTTATAAACAAGCACCTTGGTATCCCTACGGATGTCCCGGTCCTCAAACACTCTCTGCTTCATTCGGGAAAATGCTGTACTCGCAGAGCTCAGGCGTTGTTGTATTTCGGTGTTGATGTTGACTTTGGTGGAGAGGTGGCTGCCAAGGGAGCGGAAATGGTCAACATTTTCGAATGTGGCACCATTAAGCTGTATTTCTGGCATTGGAGAGGGGGTGGCACTTTGGTTTTCTCGATGTTCAGTGGTTTTCTCGATGTTCGTGTATGCTTCTGCGAAGGTGTTTAGAGTGGCTTGTAGATCTTCTGAATGCGCACAGATGACATTGTCATCAGCATACTGGAGTTCTATAACAGATGTTGTTGTAACCTTGGCTTTGGCTTTCAGTCTGCTGAGGTTAAACAGCTTGCCTTCTGTCCAATAGATGACTTCCACTCCGGTGGGGAGCTTCCCGTCAACAAGGTGAAGTATCATAGCACAATAAAAAATACAATCACAATATAAAAACGTTGACATCAATAAAATCATAACAACTGTAATAAAACATAATTCAATAAATGTTTAAAACAATGTCCAGTCCCATCATGTAGTTGTTCCGTTCTTATGTCCGTTACATAGTATTCGCAAATGCCTGCTTGAATAGCTATGTCTTGAGTTTTTTCTGAAATGCTAGAAGCGAAGAAGCCGATCTGATTTCCCTAGGAAGGGCATTCCATAGCCAAGGGGCCACCACTGAGAAGGCCCTGTCTCCTGTACAACAGTGACAAATGCAAGAGACTCCACTTTGGCAGGAAAAACGAAATGCAAAGATACAGAATGGGGGACGAGGAGGCCTGGCCTGAGAGCAGTACATGTGAAAAAGATCTTGGAATCATGGGGGTCCTGTGTGCCACGTTTAGTTCAATTCCATCATTGGTGGAGTTTAGAATGCTGTTTGACTGTAGGTGAACCCAGCAACTACAACTCCCAAATGACAAAACCAATGCTCCTCAACCCCACCAGTATTCAAATATTTACATGACGATTTGTAACAGTAGCAAAACTACAGTTATGAAGTAACAACAAAAATAATGTTTTGATGGGGAGTCACCACAACATGAGGAACAGTCTTAAGGGGTCGTGGCATTAGGAAGGTTGAGAAACACTAATATAGATAGATAGATGAGTGTAGGCGAAACATGCCCAGCTCTTTAAGCCGCTCCTCATGGTGAAGCCAAATGAGACTTTAGGGGGGTCAACTCCAAGGAGAGATGACCCTTAGTTCCCACCAAAGAGGGAACGCTACCTTGGCAAGCCTTCAGGGAAGCCTGATTCCAGCAATTTTATTGATATTGATAATTGAAGTGAGACTCTTGCCAAGGCGAAGAAGTGGCACCGAGGTTTATTAGCGATTCAGCTGAAGCGGATGCAATTGCAGTGATCCTTCACATGCAAGCATACCAGTACATTGATCAGAGGCATATTTATAGCAAAATACAGGTTTGAAAGTTTCAAAACTCCCTCCCTCTTCGGCTCCTTAGCCAATCAGGGAGAGGCGGGACGGAAGAGGGACGATGTGTCCAGAGAGGATGATGACATTCCACTGTCTGGTGCCCGAGGGATCAGCCAGCCAAGGAAACCAGTTTTTTTGTTCTTGTGATGGATCAGTGATTTAGGGATAATCATTTGATTCAGGTTTTCCCTTCCAGGATCAGATAAGGTGTGTCCTTGATGGGTCTTCGTAAAAGGAACAAACAGCCAGGACGAGGGGACCCCGGGGGGTCGTCCTTGTCCCTTTGTGATTCAATCAAAATGTCCAAAGAAACTTCCTTGCCTGCCAGACAGACTCAGAGAGCAAACAAGGGATATTTCAACTTGTTATTGTCCATGCAAATGTTGGATGATCAGGCTAGTTTCGAGGGAGGCTGTGGTCCTCCCTCAGGCAATAAGCAATCTCTGGTCGCAATTTTTCTAGGGCAAAAGGCAAAGGGAAAGGCAAAAGGGCAAGCAATATTTCATAGCAAGATACATACATTCAAATCATAAGCATATCATAGCAACAAAACCCCATCTTTGTCCCACATCCCAAGTATATTTAATAAGAGGGTTAATTTTCATGAAGAAGCCTGAAGTCCAATGTTTTAAAAGGTCTTTGAGGAAAGTTCATGAGGGAGAGAGTATGTACTGAAGTCCAAGACATGCAGGCAGAGAGTCCATGATCATTGGGAAGGCTGGCAGATGAAACCCCAGCTGTGCTGCAACTGATTCACACTTTGGTCCTTGGGAAACTACAACTCTCACAAAGGGCAGAAGTCCCAAGATCCAGCCGTTTCCCAAAAGCCTCGTGGGGTCCTTGTTGTTGTCAGTGCCTTGGCAATGTGACCAAGACTTAACCCCTATTGCACAGTCTGGTACCTTTGTCCTTTGCAGAACTATGTCACCATCCCCTGTTGGGGGGGGGGGCATGCTCGACGTCATTGGGGCTTGTTCTCCAGAGCTGCCCTTTTCCTCTGGGCATAGCATTCCAGCTTGTCAATCTCTCTCTTCAATGGTGGTGCCCAGAATGGGACAGTGTGATTCCAGTCTCTGTCCCAAGGCACCCCTCCAAGCTGTGTTCTCGAGGGGCAGAGGCCAGGGCCACACCTGCAAGGTGGCCCAGCTTGGGAGAGGTGCCCAGAGGCCACTCAACTCTCTCCCTGGTTGTGTAGCCTTGAGCCTGGGCAGGTCAAGTGGAGTCCAACTGCATTCCATTTGCAGTGCAGATGCGGCCAAAGCTAATTCCCAGGAGGAGGGAGAGAAGGCAAAGGGGCGCCCCTTTGCAAGGGAGTGGGGGGCTGTCACTGGGGACCCTTCCCCTCCTTCCTGTCCCCCTCCTCCTCTTGGCTGCTGTAACGGTCTGGATGAGGGCTAACAAATTGAAATTGAATTCAGGCAAGACAGAGGTCCTCCCGGTCAGTTGTAAGGCCGAACAGGGCATAGGGTTACAGCCTGTGTTGGATGGGGCCGCACTCCCCCTGAAGATGCTGGTTCGCAGCTTGGGAGTGATCCTGGACTCATCGCTGAGCCTGGAAACCCAGGTTTCGGGGATGACCAGGGGAGCATTCGCACAGTTAAAACTTGTGCGCCAGCTGCGCCTGTACCTTGGGGAGTCTGACTTGGCCACGGTAGTCCACGCGCTGGTTACATCCTGTATAGACTACTGCAACGCTCTCTATGTGGGGTTGCCTCTGAAGACTGCTCGGAAGCTCCAAATGGTCCAACGATTGGCAGCCAGGTTGCTAACAGGAGCGGCACTCAGGGAGCACACCACTCCTCTGTTGCGCCAGCTCCACTGGCTGCCAATCTGCTACCGGGCACAATTCAAAGTGCTGGCTTTAGCCTTTAAAGCCCTAAATGGTTCTGGCCCGACCTACCTGTCCGAACGCATTGTCCCCTATGAACCACTTAGGACGTTAAGATCGTCCAGGGAGGCTGTGCTCTCAATCCCACCATCATCACAAGCACGGCTGGCGGTGACGAGAGACAGGGCCTTCTCAGTGGTGGCCCCTCGGCTGTGGAACGCCCTTCCCGCAGATATTAGATCGGCCCTCTCCCTACTAGCATTAAGGAGGAGAGTGAAGACCTGGCTCTTCGAACAGGCGTTTAATTAAGCAGTGCAATTAATTGATTGTCTATTGGAACATGGAATAATGGACAAGGAGTATTGTCGAAGGCTTTCATGGCTGGAATCACTAGGTTCTTGTGGGTTTTTTCGGGCTATAGAGCCATGTTCTAGAGGCATTTCTCCTGACGTTTCGCCTGCATCTATGGCAAGCATCCTCAGAGGTAGTGAGGTCCGTTGGAAGTAGGACAATGGGTTTATATATCTGTGGAATGGCTGGGGTGGGACAAAGAGCTCTTCTCTGGTGGAGCTAGGTGTGAATATGTGTTGTCAAAAGCTTTCATGGCTGGAATCACTAGGTTCTTGTGGGTTTTTTCGGGCTATAAAGCCATGTTCTAGAGGCATTTCTTCTGATGTTTCGCCTGCATCTATGGCAAGCATCCTCAGAGGTAGTGAGGTCCGTTGGAAGTAGGACAATGGGTTTATATATCTGTGGAATGGCTGGGGTGGGACAAAGAGCTCTTCTCTGGTGGAGCTAGGTGTGAATATGTGTTGTCAAAAGCTTTCATGGCTGGAATCACTAGGTTGTTGTAGGATTTTTCGGGCTATATGGCCATGTTCTAGAGGCATTTCTCCTGACGTTTCGCCTGCATCTATGGCAAGCATCCTCAGAGGTCACCTTCATTAGCATTTGAAGGCCTGCCTGAGCCTGGGAAAATCTGTTGCTGGGAGGTGTTAATCTGTGCCTGGTTTTTTCCTCTCTGTTGTTTTGCTGTTATAATTTTAGAGTTTTTAAATACTGGTAGCCAGATTCTGTTCATTTTCATGGTCTCTTCCTTTCTGTTGAAATTGTCCACATGCTTCTTGTGGATTTCAATTAATTGATTGATTATTGGAACATGGAATAATGGACAAGGAGATCGGATGATGACTTTACTGATGAGACGCGATGGATTAGTTATATGGATGTATTGATGTTATATTGATGTATTGTTGTATTGTTATATTGATGTAGTTGCCTTAGTTGCTGTTTTAATTGCTAATGTTGTGCACTTTGTATACTGACTTGGTTGTAAACCGCTCTGAGTAAATAAATACATAAATTTGCAGTGCAGACGTGCCCAGAGCTAATTCCTAGGAGGGGGAGAGAAGACGAAGGGGCGCCCCTTCTCAAAGGAGTGGGGGGCTGCCACTGGAGACCCTTCCCCTCCTCCGTGCCCCCTCCTCCTCTTGGGTTCGTTGGCAAGGAGACCCAGGTACAAAGGGGGGGGGAGCCGGGAGGGGGGAGAGAAAGGTGAAGGACCCCTCCTCCCTCAAATGCCAGCTGTAAAGGGCGGAAGACCCCTCCCCCAAATGCCAGCCCCCACCGGGGCGGGGCAAGGGGAGGAAAAGACAGAGGCTCCGCCCTCTCTATGGGGGGGGGGAGGAGGAGGGTTGTGGGGGCTGCTGGGGGCTGTAGTCTTTCCCCCGCCCTCAACAAAGGGCTCCAGGAGGGCGGGAGACCCCCTCCCCTCTCCTCCCCTCCCCTCTCCTCCCCTTCCCTCCCAAAGCCTTGAAAGGAGGCCAGGCTCGGAAGGAGACCCCCCCCCCCCTCTTTGAAGGCCTGCAGCTTCGCCTTTTCCTGGGGTCTGGACGAAGGAGACGCCCCCTCCTACCCTCCCCAGGTAGGCATCCCCCTTGCCCACCCACCTTTTGCAGACCCAAGGCCGGGAAGAAGGCTGAAGGACTGGATACTGGGAGGAGGGAAATGGGGGGGTGTAAACAATCCCCACGACACCCCCCTCCCCAATTCCTTGGAGGCTTGTCTTTGGATCGGAAGGACCCCCCCCCCTTAAAGGATCAAGTCCTCCCCCATTCTTATCTCCCTCGAGGGAGAGAGAGCTCCTCTGGGCATGTGCAGAGGGCAGGGTCTTCACCACCAAGGATTTCACACCCCTCGCCCAATGCTGTCACTGTGGAGTTGTACCGCTTTGATCCCGTTTGACTCTGTCACCAGGTGCATCTCTAGGAATGGTGGGAGCTGCAGTCCAAAACACCTGGAGGGAAGGAGGGAGGGAGGGCCCAAGTTGGCCCACCACCTGCTCTAGACTGTAGAATGAATGAATGAATCAGGAAGGAAGGAGGCTAACTTACTTACTTAGCCAATCCGTTATAGTCCAAGGATGATGGTCCTCCAAGTGTAGTGTCCGTAGGTGGCTGTGGAGCCCTATTCTTGACCCGCATCTTCTCCCGCAGTGAGGGCATCGGTTTCCAGGTGGAAGGCGGTCCCGGTCGGGGTTGGCTTGACGCACCTTCCTCTTGGCACATTTCTCTCTTTCGGCCTCCATTCGTGCCTCTTCAAATCCCACAGCACTACTTCAAATCCCACAGCTGGTTCATCAGGTGCTCTGCTATGGCTGACTTTTCCTCTGGGTGGATCTTCATCTTGACTCTCGTGGCTTGTTCTTGGTCTTGCAGCTCTTCTGATGTCTGAGGTGGAGTCTCCATTGGCCTGGAGAGCCCAGTTGAGGTGGACATCAGAAGAGCTGCAAGACCAAGAACAAGTGTTCCTGCCAGACATCAAGGGAACCACTGACCGCAGAGGGAAGCTGATGAGGAAACACAACATACAAACAATCTACAAACCCACCAAGAAAATCCAACCAATGCTCCGTTCAGCAAAGGACAAGAGGGATCCTCTCACCTCTGCAGGAGTCTACCATTGTATACCATGCAGATGGGGACAAGTCTACAGAGGGACCACCAAACGCAGCATTGCCCAGACACGCATCAAGGAACATGAAAGGCACTGCAGACTCCTTCAGCCAGAGAAGTCAGCCATAGCAGAGCACCTGATGAACCAGCCTGGACACAGCAGATCATTTGAGTACACAGAAATGCTGGACCACTCTCACAACCACCATGTCAGGCTACACAGAGAAGCCACTGAAATCCACAAGCATGTGGACAATTTCAACAGAAAGGAAGAGACCATGGAAATGAACAAAATCTGGCTACCAGTATTAAAAAACTCTAAAATTATAACAGCTAAACAACAGAGAGGAAAAAACCAGGCACAGATTAACACCTCCCAGCAACAGATTTTCCCAGGCTCAAGCAGGCCTTCAAATGCTAATGAAGGTGATCAGATGAACATTCACACCTAGCTGCAGCAGGGAAGAGCTCCTTGCCCCACCCCAGCCATTCCACAGATATATAAACCCATTGTCCTAATTCCAACAGACCTCACTACCTCTGAGGATGCTTGCCATAGATGCAGGCGAAACGTCAGGAGAAATGCCTCTAGAACGTGGCTCTATAGCCCGAAAAAACCCACAAGAACCTAGTGATTCCAGCCATGAAAGCCTTCGACAATACATTTTTGGTGTTGTTTGGTAGCCTACATTTGTTTTCTGTATTTATTTTATTTATTTATTTGCAGTATTTATAGTCCGCCCATCTCACCTCGCAGGGGACTCAGGGCGGATTACAGTGTACACATATATGGCAAACATTCAATGCCAGTTTGACTTACAACGTATACAGACATACACAGAGGCTATTTAATTTTTTCTGGCCGCCAGGGGAGCTGTCGCTTTCATTGTCCATCTGCGACGCTAATGAAGCACTTCCGCATTCCCCGCATGCTTCCCCGCTGGAATGCTTTGCTGGAGTCTTCTTTATGGCCTCATTAATTAGTTAATTTAGCCTCCCCACACAAGGTGGTACCCAATTTTCCTACTTGACAGATGCAACTGTCTTTCGAGTTGCAAAGGTCGACAACAGGCTACACAATTGGTTGGGAGCCCACTCCAACCTGTGCTGGCTTTGAACTCATGACCTGTAGAATTATTGACAGAGGGATCTGGTTGTTGTTGTTGTTGTTGTTGTTGTTATTATTATTATTATTATTATTATTATTATTATTATTATTATTATGGGGTCCTTGCTCACACACTGCTTGACCCATCCTTTTCTTTCTGCTGTTCTGCAGGTTGTGTTGAAGTAAAACTGGGGTTGTCCATCCCTGTCTGGAGAGAAAACCCTCCACTGGCCCTGGTCCAGAGATGGAGGGCAAGCTCTGGGAGTCCTCCGGCGCAGGTGCGTGATGGCCACACAATCCCTTTCCCAGCAGGAAACTTGCAGGAAGGCCTAATGGGTCTGGGACAGATGGTCAATTCTGGGGGACATAGGAGAGGTTCCATTGTCTGGAAGGATCGGTCACCAAGAAGGCCCTGTTCGCCTTGCTCCCCCAAGTGAGACCAAAAGAGGACAAAAAAAAAAATCCATAAGCTGGATGGCTATTGTCAGAGGTTGTACTCAGGGCCGTAGCCAGAAAAAAAATTCGGGGAGGGTTGACAATTTGGGGGGGGGGGGTGTTGAAAATTTTGGGGTGGGGGGGGTGGGGTTGAAACTTCCCTCCTAGCTCACGCTGAAGCAAAGAGCACATCTGCAGGGGGCAGAGCAACCTTCAATAGCCTGCAGCTCCACCCCTGTCAACCACCTCCACCAAGTCTGGCCTCCTTAATGAGAGCATTCAACACACACACACCCAATTTGGTTGCTTCACTACATCGGCTATTGCTGCAAGTAATGACAGTATGAATAAATTGTCAATATTTGCTTGAGATAGTGCTTACAGTTCTGGAGGGACTCTTAACTTTTTGCATCTCATAGACTTAGCATGAGGATTTGGTTAACCAGTTAAAATTCATGAATAAACCAGGTTTTTTTAAAAAAATCGGAAACATTTCGGGGGGGGGAGGTTGAACCCCTAAAACCACCCCCTCGCTACAGGCCTGGTTGTACTGGATGGTTCTTGGGGTCTCTTCTGACACAATCCTGATTGTAATCCTTCACCATCCAAGGATGCACAGATGCTGGGATCTGGTTGGTTTCAGCTGGAAGACCATTAGATCCAATGACCAGATCGTGGTCATTATTTATGAATAGTTCACCAACTGGCTTTGTGCTTGGATTGGTAACTGCACAATAAGAGATAGGAAGGGGAAAGCACCCCAACTGAGGGACTTTTCTCCTTCTGGCCTCAGTCTGCGCTGCTCTAGGGAACGAGATGGTGGTCAAAGAGGAACCCGAGGACGAGTTGTGCATTGGATGCCCATTGAACCCCCCAGGGACAGAAAAGGAGGTGCATTTTGGCCCCACGGCAGGTAAGAGAGAATGAGGGAAGACCGCATTTTTTCTCCTTCTTTGGGTGGGGTAAAGTACCAGGAGCATCTTGATAGTCCCATTGCCTTGGTTTGTCTGGAATTAGCTGGGACCTCTCACCCAGCAAGAGTTCACTCAACCAGGTGGAGACTGGCCCCCTCCCAGGCAGCCCATGTCACATTCTCCAACAACTCTTGCTCTCAGAAAGTGCTTCCTAACACTTAGGGAGATTTCACCCGTGGTTCTGTGGAGCAGCAGAAGGCAACCTGACTCTGTGTATTTAAAGATGGCTCCTGTCTCCTCCCCGTCTTCTCTCTTCTAAGCCTGACCTCACACAGCCATGAGTGCAGCACCCCACTTTCCGTGTGATTCCTTGGTATCTTTTTCAGGCACCCAGGGGGGATTTGCCGTCAAGACGGAGCCGGAGGACGGTTTGCACAGCAACGGATCCTGGGAGTACAGCGACAGAGAGTCTGGCAGTGACACGGATTCCTGTGAGTACGGGACGGCCCTGCAAGGGAGCATCTGGGGCTCTTCTGGCTTTGAGGACACTTGGCCTCTTGAGCTCTTGGGTGGGAGGGGGGCAGAAATAGCAGGGGCTCTGTCATTCAGAAATGTGCATTAGGAGTGTCTGAACATGAGGAAGAACTTCGTGACTGTGAGAGCCGTTCAGCAGTGGAACTCTCTGCCCCGGAGTGTGGTGGAGGCTCCTTCCTTGGAAGCTTTTAAGCAGAGGCTGGGTGGCCATCTGTCAGGGGCGATTTGAATGCAATATTCCTGCTTCTTGGCAGAATGGGGTTGGACTGGATGGCCCATGAGGTCTCTTCCAACTCTTTGATTCTAGGATTCTATGATGCTATGTGCATGCTTTAGAACAGGCATGGGCAAACTTTCTAACTTGGGGGGCCGCATGGTGGGCTGGAGCGGGGGTGTTCTTCCCCAATCCCCTCCCTTCCCTTTCCTCCCCTTCTTTCCTCTTCTCTTTTTTGGGGGGCGGAAAGTGAAGGAAAGACAGGAAACGTTTGCATCCCAAAAGCGTTGGTCTTCCTCAGGATGAGATGGTGGCCAGGAGAGAAAAAGTGTCTTGCCTCCTTCTGATCTAGAATCCTATGGCCTGGGTTTGCCCCTACTTGCTTTAGAGCAGTGTTTCTCAACCTGGGGGTCAGGACCCCTGAGGGGGTCATGAGGGGGTGTCAAAGGGGTCGTCAAAGACCATCAGAAAACAGTATTTTCTGTATTGTCGAAGGCTTTCATGGCTGGGATCACTGGGTTGTTGTAGGATTTTCCGGGCTATATGGCCATGTTCTGGAGGCAATTTTTCTCCTGACGTTTCGCCTGCATCTATGGCAAGCATCCTCAGAGGGAGTGAGGTCTGTTGGAACTAGGAAAAATGGGTTTATATATCTGTGGAATGACCAGGGTAATGTTTCAGCTGATCACCTTGATTTGCATTCAATGGCCAAACTCAAAAATTACAAGAGCAAAACAGCAGAGAGTAAACAATCAGGCACATCAATTCACTCTCAACAAGAGATTCCCCCCAGGCGCTTCCAGGCCATTGAATGCAAATCAAGGTGATCAGCTGAAACATTACCCTGGTCATTCCACAGATATATAAACCCATTTTTCCTACTTCCAACAGACCTCACTCCCTCTGAGGATGCTTGCCATAGATGCAGGGGAAACGTCAGGAGAAAAATTGCCTCCAAACATGGCCATATAGCCCGGAAAAACCTACAACAACACAGTATTTTCTGTTGGTCATGTGGATTCTGTGTGGGAAGTTTGACCCAATTCTATAGTTGGTCGAGTTCAGAATGCTCTTTGATTGTAGGTGAACTATAAATCCCAGCAACTACAACTCCCAAATGTTGAGGTCTATTTTCCCCAGACTCCACCAGTGTTCACATTTGGGCATATTGAGTAGTCGTGCCAAGTTTGGTCCAGATCCATCATTACATGAATCCACAGTGCTCCTCTGGATATAGGTGAACTACAACTCCCAATCTCAAGGTCAATGCCCACCAAACCCTTCCAGTGTTTTCTGTTGATCATGGGAGCTCTGTGTGCCAAGTTTGACCCAATTCTATTGCTGGTGGAGTTCAGAATGCTCTTTTATAAGTGAACTATAAATCCCAGCAACTACAACTCCCAAATGACAAAATCAATCCTCCCCCAACCCAACTAGCATTCACATTTGGGCGTATTGGGTATTTGTGCTCAATTTGGTCCAGTAAATGAAAATACATCCTGCATATCGGATATTTATGACTTATAACAGTAGTAAAATGACAGATATCAAGTAGCAACGAAAACAATATTATGGTTGGGGGTCACCATAACACGAGGAACTGTATTCAGGGGTCACGGCATTAAGGAGGTTGAGAACCACTGCTTTAGAGCATGTTTGTGGGCAGAATGGGATCCCTGCCATCCACAAAGGAAGGGGTCGGAACTCCTCCGTGGGGCTTGCCGTCCCTCCTCAAGAGTTCAAGGTCACCTCATTGAGGGCTGTTGTCCTTGAGAGAGGTGTTTTGGGGTAGGCTATAGGAGAGGAGTCATGCTGGCCACGTGACCTTGGAGGTGTCTATGGACAACTCTGGCTCTTCGGCTTAGAAATGGAGATGAGCACCACACCCCAGAGTCAGACATGACTGGACTTAATGTCAGGGGACAACCTTTACCTTTACCTATAGGAGAGGAAGTCACTTCACCTCTTCTTCTCCTCCTTCTCCAACTGCAGCGGATCCCAGTCCCGACGTCATTGTGAAGATGGAGCTGGAGGAAGAGGCGCCCCACTTCCCATGCTCCCCCAAGCCCAACCCCGACCCATGTGGGGACCATAGCGTCAACCTGGGCACCCAGGTGGCTGCCGGCCCGATGGCGGAAAGCGGTCCTTCTCCTTCTGTGGAGTCTGAGAAGAGGTCCCTTCCTCCCAGTATGGACGCCCCGAAGGACCCCGAGTGCCCGGCCACCAAGACCTACACGCCGGCCGGGCGGCCCTTTGACTGCGGCGTGTGCGGCAAGCGCTTCCAGCACCGTGGCAACCTGATCACGCACCTGCGTGTGCACACGGGGGAGAAGCCCTTCCCGTGCTCCGAGTGCGGGAAGCGCTTCAGCCAGAAAGGGGACCTGATGCGCCACTTGCGCATCCACACGGGGGAGAAGCCCTTCGAGTGCTCCGCCTGCGGGAAGAGCTTCTGCTCCAAGCAGACCTTTGTCCTGCACCAGCGCATCCACACGGGCGAGAAGCCCTACGCCTGCCCCGAGTGTGGCAAAGCCTTCAACCGCAAGGCCAACTTCCTCACCCACCAGAAGATCCACCGGGGCGAGCGGCCCTTCGTCTGCGGCGAGTGTGGCAAAGGCTTCTGCGCCAAGAAGACCTTCCTCCTCCACCAGAAGATCCACGCTGGCGACCGTCCCTTCGGCTGCCCCCAGTGCGGGAAGGGCTTCAGCCGCAACGGGGACCTCACCCGCCACCAGCGCATCCACACCGGGGAGCGGCCCTTTGTGTGCTCCGACTGCGGTAAGCGCTTCAGCCACAACGGGGAGCTGATCAAGCACCGGCGCATCCACACCGGGGAGAAGCCCTTCGCCTGCCCGGAGTGCGGCAAGAGCTTCAACCGCAAGGGCACCCTCATCACCCACCAGCGCATCCACACCGGGGAGCGGCCCTTCGCCTGCGCCGACTGCGGCAAGACCTTCAACCTCAAGACCACCCTCATGAAGCACCGGCGCATCCACACGGGCGAGCGGCCCTACGCCTGCCTGGAGTGCGGCAAGAGCTTCAAGTACAAGGGCAACCTGCGCACCCACCACCTCACCCACACCGTTGAGAGGGTCTACCCCTGCACCGAGTGCGGGCTCGTCTTCAGCCGGCGGAAGGAGATGAAGGCTCATCTGGCGGCCCACGCCGGAGGGCGGCTGCTCCCTCGCTACTCCGCCGGGGACCATGGCCAGAGCCTGCCCCCCTTCCTGCAGGCACATGGACCCCTCCTGCTGCCCTGTGCCCCACTTCCGGTCCCCCTCGGAAGCATGACCAAATTCAAACAGGAGGCTGGCTGCAAAGAGATTGGGCTCGGGGACGCAGCCACTTAGCAACTCTGGGTGGAGCGGGGAAGGGGTCAGGGCGCGAGGAAATAGGCGCTCTTCTAATTTATTGTGGGTCATCCCAGCCAGATTGGCGGCTGAGGAAGACCTTCTGGTCCTGAGGAGTGAGCAAGCTGCGACTCACCTACATATGCAGACGATACCCAACTCCTTCTGCGCTTGGAGCCGGGAGCAACGTCAATTCCAGACAATTGCACGCAATGTCTGGACGCTCTGCCGAACTGGCTACATGCTAGCAGACTGAAGGTGAACCCGGCGAAGATTGAGATTCTCTGGTCTGACTCCTCCATGACCCACCTTCGATGGTGCCTCCTTATCTCCATCGACTACTGTTAAGAGATTGGGTGTCGTTTTGGATTCACAGCTGACAATGGAAGCTCAGGTGGCTACTGCCAGCAAACAGACCTTTTTCCATCTACGACAAGCGAGGCAACTGGCACCCTCCCTATCTGACGAGACTCTGGCAACGGTCATCCATGCCACGGTCACGTCTAGGCTGGACTATTGCAATGCCCTGTATGTGGGCCTTACGATGTCTACGACTCAAAAGCTTCGTATTGTTCAGAATGCGGCAGCCAGGCTCCTCACAAGAACGCCCATGAAATGCCATAGAACACCAGTGCTGCAACACTTACATTGGCTTCCAACTGAGTACCATGGTCTATATAAGATGCTAGTTCTGACCTTTGAAACTCTTTACGGCCAGGGTCCATCGTACCTTAGGGACCACCTCTCCTTCTCCCATCATCGGAGGTCGCAACGACCAGCCCAACTTAGCAACTCTGGGTGCAGCGTGGAAGGGGTCAGGGCGTGAGGAAACAGGCGCTCTTCTAATTTATTGTGGGTCATCCCAGCCAGATTGGCAGCTGAGGAAGACCTTCTGGTCCTGAGGAGTGAGCAAGCTGCGACTCACCTACATATGTAGACGATACCCAACTCCTTCTGCATCTGGAGCCTGGAGTAACGTCAATTCCAGACAATTTCACCCAATGTCTGGAAGCTCTGTCGAACTGGCTACGTGCTAGCAGACTGAAGATGAACCCGGCGAAGATTGAGATTCTCTGGTCTGACTCCTCCATGACCTACCTTCGATGGTGCTGCCCTATCTCCATCGTCCACTGTTAAGAGCTTGGGTGTCGTTTTGGATTCACAGCTGACAATGGAAGCTCAGGTCGCTGCTGCCAGCAAACAGACCTTTTTCCATCTACGACAAGCGAGGCAACGGGCACCCTCCCTATCTGACGAGGCTCTGGCAACGGTCATCCATGCCATGGTCACGTCTAGGCTGGACTATTGAAATGTCATGTATGTTGGCCTTCCAATGTCTACGATTCGAAAGCTTCATATTGTTCAGAATGCGGCAGCCAGGCTACTCACAAGAACGCCCATGAAATGCCATAGAACACCAGCCAATTGACATTGGCTTCCAACTGTATAAGATGCTAGTTCTGACCTTTGAAACTCTTTACGGCCAGGGTCCATCGTACCTTAGGGACCGCCTCTCCTTCTCCCATCATCGGAGGTCGCAATGACCAGCCCAACTTAGCAACACTGCGTGGAGTGGGGAAGTGGTCAGGGCGCGAGGAAATAGGCGCTCTTCTAATTTATTGTGGGTCATCCCAGCCAGATTGGCAGCTGAGGAAGACCTTCTGGTCCTGAGGAGTGAGCAAGCTGCGACTCACCTACATATGCAGACGATACCCAACTCCTTCTGCGCTTGGAGCAAAGTCAATTCCAGACAATTTCACCCAATGTCTGGACGCTCTGTCGAATTGGCTACGTGCTAGCAGACTGAAGGTGAACCCGGCGAAGACTGAGATTCTCTGGCAGGTCTGACTCCTCCGTTTCCCACCTTCGATGGTGCCGCCCTATCTCCATCGACCACTGTTAAGAGCTTGGGTGTCGTCCTGGATTCACAGCTGACAATGGAAGCTCAGGTGGCTACTGCCAGCAAACAGACCTTTTTCCATCTACAACAAGCGAGGCAACTGGCACCCTCCCTATCTGACGAGACTCTGGCAACAGTCATCCATGCCACGGTCACGTCTAGGCTGCACTATTGCAACCCCTTGTATGTGGGCCTTCCCAAAAGCTCCGTATTGTTCAGAATGCGGCAGCCAGGCTACTCACAAGAACGCCCACGAAATGCCATAGAACACTAGTGCTGCAACATTGACATTGGCTTCCAACTGTATAAGATGCTAGTTCTGACCTTTGAAACTCTTTCCGGCCAGGGTCCATCGTACCTTAGGGACCGCCTCTCCTTCTCCCATCATCGGAGGTCGCAACGACCAGCCCAACGTGACCTACTCCATATACCGGGTCCTAGAGAGGTCCACTTGGAAAGGACCAGGCGCAGGTGGGCTTTCTCCATTTCTGCCCCTGCCTTGTGGAATTCCTTGCCGCCCTAGATGAGAGCCATGCGGGACTGAGGACCTTTTACTCTCGCACTTAAGACCTGGCTTTTTACTAGATGAACATTCGATCTCTGTTAATTTTTAATTTTTGTATGTATGTATTTCATCTTTTGTAATTTAGCTGTAAATTGCCTAGAGAATTCTCAGATGGAGGGCGATTAGTAAGTTATTAAATGATGATGATGATGATGATGATGATAGAATCATAGAATCATAGAATCAAAGAGTTGGAAGAGACCTTCTGGGTCATCCAGTCCAACCCCATTCTGCCAAGAAGCAGGAATATTGCATTCAAATCACCCCTGACAGATGGCCATCCAGCCTCTGCTTAAAAGCTTCCAAAGAAGGAGCCTCCACCACACTCCCTCCGGGGCAGAGAGTTCCACTGCTGAACGGCTCTCACAGTCAGGAAGTTCTTCCTCATGTTCAGGTGGAATCTCCTCTCTTGTAGTTTGAAGCCATTGTTCCCTTGCGTCCTAGTCTCCAGGGAAGCAGAAAACAAGCTTGCTCCCTCCTCCTCCCTGTGGCTTCCTCTCACATATTTATACATGGCCCTCATCATATCTCCTCTCAGCCTTCTCTTCTTCAGGCTAAACATGCCCAGCTCCTTAAGCCGCTCCTCATAGGGCTTGTTCTCCAGACCCTTGATCATTTTAGTCGCCCTCCTCTGGACACATTCCAGCTTCTCAATATCTCTCTTGAATTGTGGTGCCCAGAATTGGACACAATATTCCAGGTAAAGTGGTCTAACCAAAGTGGAATAGAGCATGGGGAGCATGACTTCCTTAGATCTAGACACTATGCTCCTATTGATGCAGGCCAAAATCCCATTGGCTCTTTTTGCTGCCACATCACATTGTTGGCTCATGTTGGCTCATGATGATGATGGTGATACTCAGGGCGCTTCCAGACAGCACGAAATCCCGGGACTTTCGTAAGAAGTCCACATCCAGAGCTCTTGGTGGCGGGTTTCTGCCTCCGTTGCCCAGACTTGATGCTTTGCTGCGGGATTTGGAGTCTCCCAAGATGGCCACCATGGGACTTCCACCAGAAACTTTGCCAGATATGCTGATATGCGGAGATTCGGATATCGAATCGCTGCAAAAGTTCCGTTCTTGGTCCTGGCGATTATCCGCCACACAAACAAAGTTTACAGGGTAGGACCACTTCTGCCCAAGTCAGCAGTACACAATCGAACAGGAACACACACTTTCAGGCCAGGAACAGAACTCTGTCATTATTGACACTTTTTAGAGCCTGGCTGCCTGGCCATCTGTCCAGACAGATTTGGTTGTGTGCTTCTGGCATGGAACAACATATTGTTGTTCCTGGGTTATACATGTCTGTTCCTGATGGCTCTTCTTGTGAAAAGATGTGCAGTGTTGACGAAAGGGCCACAACTTTAGTCCTGGCCACGGAAAATGTGACACCCACATGTTTCGTGAAGTTTCTGGCACGCCAACAAAGTTTTTGCCTTCTACTCAAGTGTCACCTTCTTTTTAGGAACTACCCAATCAGGAACAAACATCTAAAACCCAGGAACAAACCCAGATTTTAAAAAATCCCATGATTTCCAATTGCAGGGACATGCAGACATGTGAAGATCCGCATATTCGGCTCAAAACCGCACCTGGAAATATTGCGTTTTTGGCCTTTTGTTGTGATTGCTTCCGCATTTACAGGGAATGGCATCTGTCAAGTCAGCAGTACACAATCAAACAGGAACACGCACTTTTAAATCAGAACTTTGTCATTATTGATAATTTTTAGAGCCTGGCTGCCTGGCCATCTGTTCAGACAGATTTGGTTGTGTGCTTGTGGCATGGAACAACAAATTGCTGTTCCTGGGTTATACAAGGGTTGAATGAAAAGTAATGCCTCCACCTTCATGACTCCTCAACAGATGGCAGTCCTGGTATGCGGCAGGTACTGCCTTGTTCAGTAGACTCTCCTCTACAGTTCCTTTTTGTTGGGAAGCCTTAGCATTGAACGGCTGTGTTGTTAAAGTGCGAGATATGGAACCCTGCGCAGACGGTCAGTCAATGCGACTTAAGCAATGTGCAGTCATTGAATTCTTGACCGCAGAATTCTTGACACAAGCAGGATGAGAGAACTGGGAGACGCTGGTTGCGGAAACAAGAGTGTCGACTCAGTTCTTGTGGGTTTTTTCCGGGCTATATGGCCATGTTCCAGAGGCATTTCTCCTGACGTTTCGCCTGCATCTATGGCAAGCTTCCTCAGAGTGTCGACTTCTTCCGTGACGGCTTGGCAGAAATGTATCCAATTGTCTGGTGATTATATGGAAAAGTGAATCGTGGTCGTTAAAGAGCACATTGCAAGGATTATTTCTGTGTTTGATTTATTAAAATATTCCCACCCAAACCCAAGTAACGAAGGTGGAGGCATTACTTTTCATTCAACCCTCGTACATGGCTGTTCCTGATTGCTCTTCTTGTGAAAAGATGTGCATTGTTGATGAGGGGTTGTGTGCTTGTGGCATGGAACAACAGATTTCTGTTCCTGGGTTATATGAGGGTTGAATGAAAAGAAATGCCTCCACCTTCGTAACTCCTCAACAGATGACAGTACTGATATGTGGTAGGTACTGGCTTGTTCAGTAGACTCTCCTCTATAGTTCCATTTTGGCGGGAAGTCTTAGCATTGGACAGTTGTGCTGTTAATGTGTGAAGTATGGAATCCTGCGCAGACGGTTGGTCAATGCAACTTGAGCAACGTCCCCGTGGGTCTCTCCTATGGCTGAAACCCAGGCTCTTGGGGTACATTCAAGGACCTTTGTGATTCATTCAGTGGGTCAGTGGTTCTCTCTTCTCGGACTCCCGTGCTCAGGACACAGTCTTTGTTTCCGATTGTTGGGCAGCTCAGCAAATAATGCACTTCCCTGAAGATGCCAGCCACAGGTGCAGGCGAAACATCATGAGAAAATGCTGCTAGAACACCGCCATATGGCCCTGAAACCACAAAAACACTCCAATGCACTTCCCTGTTGACCTTGAGCAGAGTTCAGGTCAGGTGTAGCTGCTACTTGCTATAGGCCAGTGATGTGGGGTGGGGAAGGGGGCTAAGTAGAGCGGAGGCGGGGGGGGGGGGTCTTTAATAAAAATAGGAGGAATAAAAATGGTTCCCTATTTCAAAATAGTGGGATGGGGAGATGGTGGCGGGGTATAAATAAAGAATATTATTATTATTATTATTATTATTATTATTATTGCAGCGTTTCTCAACCTTAGGGTCTGGACCCCTGGGGGTGGGTCATGGGGGGGGGGGGGTGTCAGGGGGTCTCCAAAGACCATCAGAAAACAGTATTTTCTTTTGGTTATGGGGGGTTCTGTGTGGGAAGTTTGGCCCAATTCTCTCATTGGTGGGGTTCACAATGCTCTTTGTAGGTGAACTATAAATCCCAGCAACTACCACAACCAAATGTCAAGGTCGATTTTCTCCCAAACTCCACCAGTGTTCACATTTGGCCATTTTGGATATTCATACCAAGTTTGGTCCAGATCCATCATTGTTTGAGCCCACAGTGCTCTGGATGGAGGTGAACTACAACTCCCAAACTCAAGGTCAATGCCCATCAAACTCTTCCAGTATTTTCTGTTGGTCGTGGGAGTTCTGTGTGCCAAAATAGGTTCAATTCTCTTGTTGGTGGAGTCCAGAGTGCTCTTTGATTGTAGGTGAACTGTAAATCCCAACAACTACAACTCCCAAATGTCAAGGTCTATTTTCCCCACACTCCACCAGTGTTCACATTTGGGCATGTTTATTTATTTATTTAAAACTTTTATATCCCAATCTTCTCAACCTCCATAGAGGGACTCAGACTGGCTTGAGTATTCGTGTCAAGTTTGGTCCAGATCCATAATTGTTTGAGTCCACAGTGCTCTCTGGATGTAGGTGAACTACAACTCCAAAACTCAAGGTCAATGCCCACCAAACCCTTCCAATATTTTCTGTTGGGCATGGGAGTTCTGTGTGCCAAGATAGGTTCAATTCCATCATTGGTGGAGTTCAGAGTGCTCTTTGATTGTAGGTGAACTATACATCCCAGCAACTACAACTCCCAAATGTCATGCTCTATTTTCCCCAAACTCCACCAGTGTTCACATTTGGGCATGTTGAGTATCCGTGCCAAGTTTGGTCCAGATCCATAATTGTTTGAGTCCACAGTGTTCTCTGCATGGAGGTGAACTTCAACTCCCAGACTCAAGGTCAGTGCCCACCCAACCCTTCCAGTATTTTCTGTTGGTCATGGGAGTTCTGTGTACCAAAAGTGGCTCTATTCCATCCTTGGTGGAGTTCAGAATGCTCTTTGACTGTAGGTGAACAGTAAATCCCTGCAACTACAACTCCCAAATGTCAAGGTGTATTTTCCCCCAAACTCCACCAGTGTTCACATTTGGGCATATTGAGTGTGCCAAGTTTGGTCCAGATCTATCATTGTTTGAGTCTACAGTGCTCTCTGGATGGAGGTGAACTACAACTGCCAAACTCAAGGTCAATGCCCACCAAACTTGCAGTATTTTTTGTTGGTTGTGGGAGTTCTGTGTGTCAAGTTTGGTTCAATTCCATCCTTGGTGGATTTCAGAATGCTCTTTGATTGTAGGTGAACAGTAAATCTCAGCAACTACAACTCCCAAATGTCAAGGTCTATTTTCCCCCAAACTCCACCAGTATTCACACTTGGGCATATTGAGTATTTGTGCCAAGTTTGGTCCAGAGCCATCATTGTTTGAGTCCACAGTGCTCTCTGGATGGAGGTGAACTACAACTCCCAAACTCAAGGTCAACGCCCACCAAACCCTTCCAGTGTTTTCTGTGTGCCAAGTACAATTCCATAGTTAGAAGAGTTCAGAATGCTTTTGGATTGTAGGTGAACTATAAAGCCCAGCAAACGGAAACTACTGTACTCTGAAACTGTACTCTGAAACTATTGTTGTTAACCGCTCTGAGTCGCCTAAGGGCTGAGAAGAGCGGTATACAAATGAAGTAAATAATAATAAATAAACTACAACTCCCAAATGACTAAATCAATCCCTCTGCAACCCCACCAATATTCAAATTTTGGCGTATTGGGTATTTGTGCCAAATGTGGTCCAGTGAATGAAAATACATTTTGCATATCGGATATTTACATTACGATTCATAACAGGAGCAAAATGACACTTGTGAAGTAACAGTGAAAATAATGTCATGGTTGGGGGGTCACCACAACATGAGGAACTGGATTAAGGGGTTTCGACATCAGGAAGGTTGAGAACCACTGCCTTAAACCAATGTTTTTGGAGCACTGGGGTGTCTTGAATGGATGGTATCCTTGAAGGGACAGCCTTGACTCTGAAGGAGCTGGGGGTGGTGACGGTTGGCCGACGGAGCTCTGGCGTGGACTGGTCCATGAGGAAGAACTTCCTGACTTTGAGAGCCGTTCAGCAGTGGAACTCTCTGCCCCGGAGGGAGTGTGGTGGAGGCTCCTTCTTTGGAAGCTTTGAAACAGAGGCTGGGTGGCCATCTGTCAGGGGTGATTTGAATGCAATATTCCTGCTTCTTGGCAGAATGGGGTTGGACTGGATGATGGCCCAGGAGGTCTCTTCCAACTCTAGGATTGTAGGATTCTATGAGGTCACGAAGAGTTAGAACGAATAAATGACAACAACGAGGTCTCTTGAGACCATTTGTGGATCTGCCAGAAGCTTTATGGTGTGCAAAAGTTGGGTTTGCGGCATCTCAAACAATTATGGATCTGTATTGTCGAAGGCTTTCATGGCCGGAATCACTGGGTTGTTGTAGGTTTTTTCGGGCTATATGGCCATGGTCTAGAGGCATTCTCTCCTGACGTTTCACCTGCATCTATGGCAAGCATCCTCAGAGGTAGTGAGGTCTGTTGGAACTAGGAAAAAGGGTTTATATATCTGTGGAATGACCAGGGTGGGACAAAGGACTCTTGTCTGTTGGAGCTAGGTGTGAATGTTTCAACTGACCACCTTGATTAGCATACAATGGTCTGACTGCGCCTGGGGCAAACTTTTGTTGAGAGGTAATTAGATGTCCTTGTTTCTTTCCTCTCTGTTGTTGTGCTGTTGCAGTTTTAGAGTTTTTTAAATACTGGTAGCCAGATTTTGTTCATTTTCATGGTTTCCTCCTTTCTGTTGAAATTGTCCACATGCTTGTGGATTTCAATGGCTTCTCTGTGTAGTCTGACATGGTGGTTGTGAGAGTGGTCCAGCACTTCTGTGTTCTCCAATAAAATGCTGTGTCCACGTTGGTTCCTCAGGTGCTCTGCTATGGCTGACTTCTCTGGTTGAAAGAGTCTGCAGTACCTTTCATGTTCCTTGATTCGTGGAGAGCCTCAACTGGGCTCCATAGGCCAATGGATACTCCACCTCAGACATCAGAAGAGCTGCAAGACCAAGAACAAGCCATGAGAGTCAAGATGAAGATCCACCCAGAGGAAAAGTGTTCCTGCCATACATCAAGGGAACCACTGACCGCAGAGGGAAGCTGATGAGGAAACACAACATACAAACCATCTCCAGACCCACCAAGAAAATCCAACAAATGCTTCGTTCAGCAAAGGACAAGAGGGATCCTCTCACCTCTGCAAGAGTCTACCGTATACCATGCAGCTGTGGACAAGAAGTCTCCAGAGGGACCACCAAACGCAGCATTGCCCTGTCACGAATCAAGGAACAAGAAATGCACTGCAGACTACTCCAACCAAAGAAGTGAGCCATAGCAGAGCACCTGATGAACCAACCTGGACACAGCATATTATCTGAGAACACAGAAATGCTGGACCACTCTCACAACCACCACGTCAGACTACACAGAGAAGCCATTGAAATACACAAGAAGCATGTGGACAATTTCAACAGAAAGGAGGAAAGCATGAAAATGAACAAAATCTGGCTACCAGTATTAAAAAAACTCTAAAATTACAACAGCACAACAGAGAGGAAACAAACAAGGACATCAAATCACCTCTCAACAAAAGTTTGCCCCAAGCCCAGTCAGGCCATTGTATGCTAATCAAGGTGGTCAGTTGAAACATTCACACCTAACTCTAGCAGAGAAGAGTCCTTTGTCTCACCCTGGTCATTCCACAGATATATAAACCCTTTTTCCTAGTTTCAACAGACCTCACTACCTCTGAGGATGCTTAGAATCATAGAATCATAGAATCAAAGAGTTGGAAGAGACCTCGTGGGCCATCATCCAGTCCAACCCCATTCTGCCAAGAAGCAGGAATATTGCATTCAAATCACCCCTGACAAATGGCCATCCAGCCTCTGCTTAAAAGCTTCCAAAGAAGGAGCCTCCAACATACTCCAGGGCAGAGAGTTCCACTGCTGAACGGCTCTCACAGTCAGGAAGTTCTTCCTAATGTTCAGATGGAATCTCCTCTCTTGTAGTTTGAAGACATTGTTCCGCGTCCTAGTCTCCAAGGAAGCAGAAAACAAGCTTGCTCCCTCCTCCTCCCTGTGGCTTCCTCTCACATATTTATACATGGCTATCATATCTCCTCTCAGCCTTCTCTTCTTCAGGCTAAACATGCCCAGTTCCCTAAGCCGCTCCTCATAGGGCTTGTTCTCCAGACCCTTGATCATTTGAGTCGCCCTCCTCTGGACACATTCCAGCTTGTCAATCTCTTTCTTGAATTGTGGTGCCCAGAATTGGGCACAATATTCCAGATGTGGTCTAACCAAAGCAGGCGAAACGTCAGGAGAGAATGCCTCTAGACCAGGCATGGGGAACCTTCGGCCCTCCAGGTGTGGTGGACTTCAACTCCCACAATTCCTTGAGGCCAAGGTAAGCCTTTGGGGCGAATGCCGAGCCTCAAGGAATTGTGGGAGTTGAAGTCCACCACACCTGGAGGGCCGAAGGTTCCTGACCCCTGCTCTAGACCATGGCTATATAGCCGGAAAAAACCTACAACAACCCAATTATGGATGTGGACCAAACAAGATACAACGTCAAACATGATACTGGGAAGTGTTCCATTCAATGCTAAAATTTTATTCAGAAGGAAGATATCTCCAACTACTAAAAACAAGATTACTAAAGTTCTAGGTTGAGGGGACTCTGTGGCTAAGAACACGGATTGACAATACCATACTTTCAGATGAAGAGAGGCCATCTTTGAATACAGGCTATAGGTCTGAATCACATGCTTCCACATGTGTGTGTGAGGGGAGATGCTAGAGAATGGTTTCAAGAACCAAGGAACAGTTGCTGGGACCACAAGTCCAGAGGGACCAATCAGCTCTGGAGCTTGAACTTGACCTCCAGGTGGGCTTGCCGGGCGAGAGTCATGATCTGAGAGAGCTTGACGGCCATTTGGGCCGCCTGGTCCAGGTCGTCGCAGGGCAGGATCTTCAGGCCGCTCTTTGCGATCAAGGCTTTGGCGCTCTCCACTTGCGTTCCTTGCAAGCGCACCACGATGGGGACTTTGAGGTCCAGCTCCGAGGCGGCCAGGATGATGCCTTGAGCAATGATGTCGCATCTCATGATGCCCCCAAAGATGTTCACCAGGACCGACTGGACCCTGGCGTCCGACGTGATGAGCTTGAAGGCCTCCTTCACCTGCTCCGCGGTGGCCCCTCCGCCCACGTCGAGGAAGTTGGCCGGGGTCCCTCCGTGGAGCTTGATGATGTCCATGGTGGCCATGGCCAGGCCGGCCCCGTTGACCAGGCAGCCAATGTCTCCATCCAAGGCAATGTAGTTCAGCTCCGCGTTGGCCGCCTCCCGGTCCCGCTCGTCCTCCTGGCTCCAGTCCCGAAGCTGGAAGATGCTCTTCTGCCGGAAGGCCGAGTTGCTGTCCAGGTTGATCTTGGCGTCGATGCAGACCACTTTCCCCGTCGAGTCTTCCACCATGGGGTTGATTTCCACCATCAGCGCGTCGTATTTGATGAAGAACTGGTAGAGCTTCACCATGTTGTGAGCCGCATCTTCTGCCACCTCGGCGGGGAATCCCATTTTCTGGGCCAGGCGCAGAGCCTGCTCTGTCCGGATGCCCTCCACGATGTCCACGGGCTCCTTGACGATGGCCTCGGGGTTCTCCGCGGCCACGTCTTCGATATTGACGCCCCCCTGGGCACTGCCAATGAGGACGGGCCCCTGGAAGGTGCGCTCCAGAGCAATGGCAAAGTAGTACTCTCTCTTGGGGTGCCGGCGCTCGCAGATGAGGACTTCGTTGCAGATCCGGCCTCTTTCCCCCGTCTGTTTGGTGAAGAGCTTCTTCCCGATCATCTGGGAAGCCATGGCCTGGGCCTCCTCTGGGGAATTCACAATCTTCACTCCACCTTGGAGACCTCCTTCGAAGGTCCCTTTCCCCCGACCGCCAGCTAACACCTGTGCCTTGACCACCAGCTCATTGCTACCGATATTTTGGGCGGCTTTGTAGGCCTCCCCTGGCGTTCTGGCCACCATTCCATTCGGGACAGAGACACCCGCTTCTTTCAGGAGCCGCATGCTCAGGTATTCATGCAGTGACAGGTTCCTTAGAGGTTGTGTGGGGAAACCATGCCTGTAGGATCCCATGCGCCCACCAAATGCTTTGGCTGCAGCATTAAAGGCTGCCAGGAGCCTACTCCGGCCCATGAAGCCCGCTTGCAGCTCGTGGAATGAGTTTGGCCTTGCTTCTCTTCTCTTGTGTACTAGCTATTCTCCAACTGCCTTTTTACAGAGCTACTCTCCAGAATTCTCTCTCCAACTGTTGGTGGCCTGTCTCCTCATTGGCCGGGAAAAGGATTCCAAGATGGCCTGGAATGGAGGTGACTGATGGACCAACACCAGAGCCACCACAATCCAACAAGGTCTCCCTGGACAAGGCCTCAGGGAGACCAGGACTGGAATCTTTGTTCAGCCACAAACCTTGGCCAAGTCATACTCTCTCAGAAGAAGCCATGGTGACAACCTCCTCTGAAGAAAGAAGGTCAAGAAAACCCCAGCGAGATAGCTACAAAGGGCTTGGAAGCAGCCAACAGCAATAGGTCAAAAGACCTCTTGAAGGTGATCAAACATAGCGGCCAGTCTGGCTAGGAGCATTTTTGATGAGACAAAGAACAACATCAGGCAAGATGTGGATGAGGTGACTAATGGACCAACACCAGAACCACCACAATCCAACAAGATCTCCCTGGACAAGGCATCAGGGAGACTAGGACTGGAATCTTTGTTCAGCCACAAACCTTGGCCAAGTCATACTCTCTCAGAAGAAGCCATGGTGACAACCTCCTCTGAAGAAAGAAGGTCAAGAAAACCCCAGCGAGATAGCTACAAAGGGCTTGGAGGCAGCCAACAGCAATGGGTCAAAAGACCCCTTGAAGGTGTCTCAAACATAGCGGACAGTCTGGCTAGGAGCATTTTTGATGAGACAAAGAACAACATCAGGCAAGATGTGGTCACCATGGGATTGAAACAGTCAAGGACAATGTTATGTACTGAGAAGCCTCCTTCGAATTGGAGTCCAGTTCAGGTAAGGGCCTTCATGCTTTTGGAGGAGGGGGCCAGGTGGTGTCCTGGTTTATCAAGCCATTAAAGAATTGTTACACCTCTTTCACTTTCTAAACATAGGGAATTGTTTTAGAGTTGTGCTAGGAAACTCAAGGTGGAATTGTGGTTCAATAATCTTTATTTATACCCCGCCACCATCTCCCCAATGGGGACTCGGGGCGGCTAACATGAGGGTGGGGGAAAGTGCATCGTGTAAACAAACTAGGTGGAGACTTACAAAAATGGGTTGGGTGGTCACTCTCCAAAGGCACATCGGAAAAGCCAAGTTTTGAGCTCTTTCTTAAAAGCTGCTAGGGTGGGGGCTAGTCTAATCTCACCTGGTAGTGAGTTCCAAAGTCGGGGGGCCACAGAGGAGAAGGCTCCCTCCCTCATACCCACTAGCTGTGCCTGTGATAGGGGAAGGGGCGAAAGGAGGGCCTCTCCAGAAGATTGTGTAGGTATATGGTAGGAGATGCAGTCACAAAGGTAGGCGGGTCCCAAACCATTTAGGGCTTTATAGGTGATGACCTGCACCTTGAATTGGGCCGGAAAATGACCGGCATTAATGGAGCTCCTTAAACAGGGGGATCGATCGCTCCCTGCCATTCGCCCCAGTTAGAAGTCTGGCTGCCGAACGTTGAACCAATTGAAGCTTCCAAGCCGTCTTCAAGGGAAGCCCAATGTAGAGTGCATTGCAGTAGTCCAGACTAGAGGTAACTAAGGCGTGGACCACCATGGCCAAGTCAGACTTCATGAGGTTAGAAGTCTGGCTGCCGAGCGTTGAACCAATTGAAATTTCCAGTCCGTCTTCAAGGGAAACCCAATGTAGAGTGCATTGCAGTAGTCCAGACTAGAGGTAACTAAGGCGTGGACCACCATGGCCAAGTCAGATTTCATGAGGTATGGTCGCAGCTGGCGCACCAGTTTTAATTGTGCAAAAGCCCTGTGCATCAAGTGTCAGCGCTGAGTCCACGAGGACCCCCAAGCTGCGGACCTGTGTCTTCAGGGGGAGTGCAACCCTGTGAAGCACAGTTTGCCACGCTATACCTCAGTCAGACAAACAACTGACCTGGAGGACCTCTGTCTTGTCGGGATTGGTCTTCAGCCTGTTCACCCTTATCCAGATCATCACAGCAGCATCTGAGGGGCTTCCTTGGATTCAGGTGGAAAAGAGTAGTGGAGTTGGTCGTCATCCGCATAGAGATGGCACCCAACTCCAAAACTCTGGATGACCTCTCCCAGCAGTTTCACATAGATGTTGGAAAGCATGGGGGACAGAATAGAACCTTGTAGGACCCTACAGGTCAAGGGCCAGGGGTCCGAGCAGGAGTCACCCAGCTTCACCAACTGGGAACGACCCTCCAGAAAGGATCGAAGCCACAGTGAAACTGTGCCCCCAAGTCCCATCCTGGAGAGTCGACCCAGAAGGATACCATGGTCAATGGTATCAAAAGCCGCTGAGATGTCCAAGAGAACCAGCAGGGCCACACTACAGTTCAGTTCCCTGCGGAGGTCATCCACCATGTTCAAAGCATGACTTCCCATTTTAGGCTGCTCCACACCATAGAATGAATGCAGTTGACAGCAATGCCACTAACTGCCATGGTTCAATGTGATGGACCCCTGGGAACTATAGTTTCACAAGTTCTTTTGCCTCTTCTGCCAAAGATATCTCAGGTCCTATGATCCCTCAGTCCTGAGACACATGAGTTAAAGTGGGGTCAATAATTACACATTAACTAGCTGTCCCCTGCCACACGTTGCTGTGGCCCAGTCTGTTGATCTGGAAAATGGCCTTGGATGGCCTTACGTATTTTCTGTTGGTCATGGGGGTTCTGTGTGGGAAGTTTTCCCCGATTCTGTCGTTCGTGGGGTTCAGAATGCTCTTTGATTGTAGGTGAACTGTGAATCCCATTGACTAAAATTCCCAAATGTCAAGGTCTATTAACCCCAAACTCCATCTGTGTTCATATTTGGGCGTATTGAGTGCTTGTGCCAAGTTTGGCCCAGATCCATCATCGTTTGAGTCCACAGTGCTCTCTGGATGTAGATGAACTACAACTCCCAAACTCAAGGTCAAGGCCCACCAAACCCTTCCAGTATTTCCTATTGGTCATGGGGGTTCTGTGTGGGATGTTTGCCCTGATTCTGTCACTCGTGGGGTTCAGAATGCTCTTTGATTGTAGGTGAACTGTGAATCCCATTGACTACAACTCCCAAATGTCAAGGTCTATTAACCCCAAACTCCATCTGTGTTCATATTTGGGCGTATTGAGTGCTTGTGCCAAGTTTGGCCCAGATCTATCATCATTTGAGTCCACAGTACTCTCTGGATGTTGGTGAACTACAACTCCCAAACTCAAGGTCAAGGCCCACCAAACCCTTCTGGTGTTTTCTGTTGGTCATGAGAGTCCTGTGCGCTACATTTGGTTCAATTCCATCGTTGATGGAGTTCAGAATGCTCTTTGATTGTAGGTGAACTATAAATCCCAGCAACTACAACTCCCAAATGACAAAACCATAATTTTTTGAGTGATGGTCACTCCTTGTGTTGTGAGACGTTTTGTTGCCAAATTTGGTGTGATTTCATTCATTGGTCATTTTGTTTTTAAGGTACTCATTATGCACAGAGCATATATATATATATATATATATATATATATATATATATATAGGTTCTTGTAGGTTTTTTGGGCTATATGGCCATGTTCTAGAGGCATTTCTCCTGACATTTCGCCTGCATCTATGGCAAGCATCCTCAGAGGTAGTGAGCTCTGTTGGAAATAGGAAAATGGGTTTATATATCTGTGGAATGGCTGGGGTGGGGCAAAGAGCTCTTCTCTGCTGGAGCTAGGTGTTAATGTTTCAGCTGACCACCTTCATTAGCATTTGAAGGCCTGGCTGAGCCTGGGAAAATGTTCTGTTGAGAGGTGTTAAGATGTACCTGGTTGTTTCCTCTCTGCTGTTTTGCTGTTGCAACCAGTATTAAAAAACTCTAAAATTGCAACAGCAAAACAGCAGAGAGGAAACAACCAGGCACATCTTAACACCTCTCAACAGAACATTTTCCCAGGCTCAGCCAGGCCTTCAAATGCTAATGAAGGTGGTCAGTTGAAACATTCATACCTAGCTCCAGCAGACAAGAGTCCTTTGTCCCACCCTGGTCATTCCACAGATATATAAACCCCTTTTCCTAGTTCCAACAGACCTCACTACCTCTGAGGATGCTTGCCATAGATGCAGGCGAAACGTCAGGAGAGAATGCCTCTAGAACATGGCCCTATAGCCCAAAAAACCTACAAGAACCTAGTGATTCCAGCCATGAAAGCCTTCAACAATACATTATATATAGATAGATTACACAAGCTGCACCCTTTGAACCAACTGGATCCAATGGGTCTATTTGAGTTGGGAGAAACCAACTGGAATTCATTCCAGATTGGACTACTGCAATGCGCTCTACGTGGGGCTGCCCTTGAAAACGGCTCGGAAATTCCAACTGGTCCAACGGGCAGCAGCCAGGATGCTGACTGGGGCTCCTTATAGAGAGAGGTCAACCCTCCTGTTCAAGGAGCTCCACTGGCTGCCATTTATCTTCCGAGCCCAATTCAAGGTGCAGGTGCTCACCTACAAAGCCCTAAATGGTTTGGGACCTGCCTACCTGCGTGACCGCATCTCCATCTATGAACCCACACGTTCACTTTGGTCATCTGGTGAGGCCCTGCTCGTGATTCCACCTGCGTCACAAGCGCGTCTGGTGGGGACACGGGACAGGGCCTTTTCTGTGGTGGCCCCCCGACTCTGGAACACCCTCCCTAAAGATCTTAGACAGGCCCCTACATTGGCAGTCTTCAGAAAAAACTTGAAGACCTGGCTGTTCCGATGTGTCTTCCCAGACTAGGAATCTCCAATAACAAGTCCTCAAAGCACTTTAGTAGAAATAAGATTACTGCACACCGCACTCTACACTTGCCCTATAATCCTCGTCTACCTCCTGCCACATCTGCACTTTTAATCTTGTACCCACTACTCTGGCCTGGCCCAGTTTTATTATGTCCGGATGTATTGTTTATTGCATGTTGTTTCAATATTGCTTTAACTGTTTTTAATTTGCTTTTGGCGTTGTATTGTTGTGTTGTGTGTTGAGGCCTTGGCCTTTGTAAGCCGCATCGAGTCCTTCGGGAGATGCTAGCGGGGTACAAATAAAGATAATAATAATAATAAATAATAATAAATAATTCCGTGCCTGGTTATCGAGGGGACGAATGAGGTTGTGGGAGATTGCAGATATCAAGGTAATTATGTGGAGGTGATGGCATCATGAAGCCTTTGCCCTCCCTCGGCCAATGGGAAGCCAGGCTCGGACAGTTGGAGACGGAATTCTGCGGAACTGTCTTGTGAAAGGTCAGTTGGGAGTTCTGCTGGAGAAGGCAAGTCGGAGACCGTGTCCCGCCATGATGTGCAGCCAGGTTGTGAGGGTGGCCAGGCTGATGGTCAAGGGGAGTGGCCGGAGGATCCTGAGCGCCACGGTCCAAGCTCTGGGGTCCAGCCGGGGATTCTTTACCACCCGCGGGCGGCCAGTGCTGCAGCAACAGCTGCGAGATCTGTCTCTGCACGAATACTTGAGCATGAAGCTCTTGAAGGAAGAGGGCATCCCTGTCCCTTTCGGTTTGGTGGCCAGAACTCCCGAGGAGGCTTACACGGTGGCCAGAAGGATTGGCACCGATGACCTGGTGGTCAAGGCTCAGGTGCTGACCGGAGGCCGGCAGAAAGGGGTCTTTGAAGGGGGGCTGAAAGGAGGGGTGCAGATGGTCTGCTCCCCAGAAGAAGCCAGGGAGGTGGCCTCCAAAATGATCGGGAAGCGGCTGTTCACCCAGCAGACGGGCGAGAAGGGCCGTATCTGCAACCAAGTCTTCATCTGCGAGCGCAAGTACCTCCGGCGGGAGTACTACTTCGCCATCAGCATGGAGCGGGCCTTCCAGGGCCCCGTCCTCATCGGCAGCTCCCAAGGAGGGGTCCTCATTGAGGACGTGGCTGCCGACAACCCCGCGGCCATCATCAAGCAGCCGGTGGACATCATGGAAGGCATCACCGAGGAGCAAGCCGTGCGGCTGGCCCAGAAGATGGGCTTCCCTGCCCACTTGGTGTACGAGGTGGCCGACAACATGATTAAGATCTACAACTTCTTCATCAAGTACGACGCCATCTTGCTCGAAATCAACCCGTTGGTGGAGGACTCCATGGGGCAGGTGATGTGCATGGACGCCAAGATCATTTTCGATAGCAACTCGGCCTTTCGCCAGCAGAAGATCTTCGAGCTGCAGGACTGGACCCAGCTGGACGAGCGAGACCGGGAGGCGGCCAACGCGGAGCTGAACTACATCGCCTTGGACGGCAACATCGGATGCCTGGTCAACGGGGCGGGCCTGGCCATGGCCACCATGGACATCATCAAGCTCCATGGAGGCACTCCGGCCAACTACCTCAACGTTGGAGGCAGCGCCACCGTGGAGCAAGTCACGGAGGCCTTCAAGCTCATCACCTCCAACGAGAACGTCCAGGCCATTCTGGTCAACATCTTCGGAGGGCTGATGAGGTGTGATGTCATCGCGCACGGCATCATCATGTCGGCCAAAGACCTGGACCTCAAAATCCCCATCGTGGTGCGGCTGCAAGGCACGCGGGTCAAGGACGCCAAGGACTTGATTGCGGAGAGCGGCCTGAAGATCCTTCCTTGCGATGACCTGGACCAGGCGGCCAAAATGGCCGTGAAGCTCTCGGAGATCATGGTCCTGGCCAAAGAGGCCCAGGTGGACGTCAAGTTTCAGTTGCCATCTTGATGGTGATGCCCACCTCCTTCCTCTCTTTATGCAGAAGTGAAATCCTTCCCAATAAACTAATTGAAGAGCTTGTCAACAAAGATCTATTTCTTCCAAATCACACATTCATGCTAAGTAGTCTTGCGTTTGTCTCCACTATCAGCCTTCAAGCCCTTTCCAACTTATGGTGGTCCTAAAGGATTCCTTGGGCCAAAGTTCTCCTGAGCCTTGTCACTATCACCATCCTCTGAGGCTGAGAGAGCATGGCTTGGACAATCTGACCCAGATTTGAACTCTGGTCTCTCAGAGTCCAACCAGTCTGGTTAGGAAGAGGTTGAAGGGGATAGTAGGATGTAAATAACATGATGGATGGATGGATGGATGGATGGAATGAGTGAGACATCAGGACCCTTGCCCAATGGTCTTACAATCCAACCCAACGGAGGGAGGCCATATTTGCCCCCCCCCCCCCATGGGAAAACCTTCCCAGTGTTTACAAGTTTGTTTGAATTTATCTATTTTTCATGGCCGGAATCACTGGGTTGTTGTGAGTTTTCCAGGTTGCATGGCCATGTCTCAGTAGCATTCTCTCCTGACGTTTCGCCTGCATCTATGGCAGGCATCCTCCAGAGGTTGAGAGGTCTGTTGGCTCCCAAGATCCCAATGATTCCCAATGAGGTAAATGGGGCATTTGAGACCAAAAACATATAGGTTGTTGTGAGTTTTCCAGGCTATATGGCCATGTTCCAGTAGCATTTTCTCCTGACGTTTCGCCTGCATCTATGGCAGGCATCCTCCAGAGGTTGAGAGGTCTGTTGGCTCCCAAGATCCCAATGATTCCCAATGAAGTACTATATGGGGCATTTGAGACCAAAACATATATAGGTTGTTGTGAGTTTTCTAGGCAGTATGGCCATGTTCCAGTAGCATTATCTCCTGACATTTCGCCTGCATCTATGGCAGGCATCCTCAGAGGTTGAGAGTTCTGTTGGCTCCCAAGATCCCAATGATTCCCAATGAAGTACTATATGGGGCATTTGAGACCAAAACATATATAAGTTGTTGTGAGTTTTCCAGGCTGTATGGCCATGTTGCAGTAGCAATCTCTCCTGACGTTTTGCCCACATCTATGGCAGGCATCCTCAGAGGTTGTGAGTTCTGTTGGAAACTAGGAAAAATGGGTTTATATATCTGTAGAAAGTCCAGGGTTGGAGAAAGAACTCTTGTCTGTTGGAAGTAGGTGTGAAGTTTCAGTTGGCCACCTTGATTAGCAATTAATGGCACAGCAGTTTTCAAGATGTGGCTTCTTACAGCCTGGGAGAATCCTTTGTTGGGAGGGGATTAGCTGTCCCTCACAGTTTCTTGTCTGGAGTTCCCCTGTTTTTGAGTGTTGTTCTTTATTTACTGTAATGGTTTTAGAGTTTTTTTTCAATACTGGTATCCAGATTTTGCTCATTTTCCTGGTTTCTTCCTTTCTGTTGAAATTGTCCACACTGAAAAACAGGGGAGCTCCAGACAAGAAACAATCAGGGACAGTTAATCACCCCCCCCCCCCAAACAAAAGATACCCTAGGCAGTAAGAAACCAGACCTTGAATTAACTAGACCATTAAATGCTAATCAAGGTGGCCAATGGAAACATTCACACCTACCTTAAGCAGACAAGATTTCTTTCTCTCAACCTGGGCACTATTCCACAGATATATAAACCCAATTTTCCTAGTTTCCAACAGAGCTCACAACCTCTGAGGATGCTTGCCACAGATGCAGGCGAAACGTCAGGAGAGAATGCTTCCGGAACATGGCCAGGCAGCCTGGAAAACTCACAACAACCTAGATATTTTTGGTCTCGAATGCCTCATATACTTCACTGAGATCTTGGGAGCCAATTCTGTTGAGGTTTTTGCCTTTCCAAACTGTTTTCAGACCAGGGATGGTTCCTTTCAGAAGCCGGATTATTCCAACTTGTTTCTCCCACGTCCTCAAGT
The DNA here is from genome assembly GCF_037176765.1 of Anolis sagrei. Classification (NCBI taxonomy): domain Eukaryota; kingdom Metazoa; phylum Chordata; class Lepidosauria; order Squamata; family Anolidae; genus Anolis; species Anolis sagrei. The sequence continues at coordinate 133,272,609 of NC_090026.1, read as the reverse complement.
GTGTGAAAATGGAAGCTGACACAAGACACCCATAAATAGTAAAACTAAGCACAGACAATGTTTATTTAAAAATACACATTTTTGGAAAAATAACTTTGGGAACGTATCAAAGACTTCAACCAGACTTCAACAAACTTCAAACTACACTACTATTGAAAGAAAAAAAAAAGGGGGGGGGGAGGGATGGGGCCCTCCAGATATTGTTGAACTACACCTCCCATCAACCCCAACCATTGGTCACATTGGTTGGGGTTGATGGGAGTTGCGGTCCAACATTACCTGCAGGGCCACAGACTTCCCACCCTTGCTATGGAAAACAGACTAATCTCCTACCAAGTGTGGAACATAAATAAGGAAATGCGCAGCCTCAATCTCCCCCAGGTCACGCACCTTCCGAGTCTCATTGAGGTCAATGGAAGAGGTGCGCAAGCAACTCTTCCATTGGCACCTATGAGGCTAGGAAGGTCCTGACTGGCTGGATTGTGACTGGCGTCTTGGACCATAGGTCCCTATTCATTCTTGATATAGATGATTTTGTGCTTCTCCAGGACCTTGATGTCCTCTTCCAGCTGCTTCATCTCCAACTCCAATTTCTCTTTGCGGAGTTTCCTCGAAACCGAATCGATCACCACGGAGAGGGCCTGGAACTCCTTATTGACCTCTTCCCAGTTCGTCTTGAGGCCCTGCGGGGATTCAATCAGACACAGAGCTTAATGCGTTTTAGGGTTGGATAGGTTCGTTCGGAAGAGCCTGAAAGTTGTTGCAACCCAGAGCAGTAAACGAGACCCTAAGACAACAATCCACCACACTTGACTGTGGGGAAAAACAATCCCTTTTTATTGATGAAAAATGGTTACAAAATAGAGGAAAATGCAAAGTCAAAAAGCCACAGTAAAATTCAGCAGTCAGCAATATCCATGAATTAGATCAAAAACCAAAAGCAACACTGTAAAAACCTGGAACCTGTTAGCAATCCACTAACCGTACTTGGAGCACTACAAGCCTGTTGGGATGTAGGCTACGGGAGACGGGAAATCTGCCAAGGTAATGCCTCAGTCTAAACAATGCCTGATCTAACGAGTCAACCCGGCGGGAGGCACATAAAGCTGAGGAAACTGTTTCGTGACACGCCTCCAGGCTTTGAAGCCTTTGCTTCTCTTTCTCTTAATCTGGTTGACCTTCGCAGACTCTGCGATTCACTCCTGTTTTTCCAAATCTGTCCTCTTCTATCCTCATTAAGGATCCCAGGTGTTAGCTTCTCTGGAGAGCTATCACCGCTTGGCTCTGAAACATTCTCATCAGAATGTGTAGTTTCACTTTCCAAGCCTTCCAAGCCTGCAGGAGTTTCTTCTACACTGACCTCAGAATCAACATTTTCATTAGCTTCAGGGAAAAATACATCTTCAGTAGCATCAGGAAATACAATCAGAGAATCAGGTTCAGGTTCACACCCAGGCTGAACCCCAACAAAAGTCATAAAAACCTTCCGACTTCCGACTTCCAAAGCAGTTTGAATCCATGCAGGAAAGGTGGGAGGGGCAAATCCGAATTTGAACCACTAACAATTTTTCCCGGAAATATTTGGATGTCTCCCTATGTTATTTTAATTTCCAGAACCATTAAGCAACTTTGGTAAAGCCTACAAAGTTTTAAAATCTCATGCTTTCCCTCCCCCGGAAATACAAGGAAGGGATGAAGTGGGCATTAGGCTTGGGCAAGTTCATTCGGAAGCTTCTAAAATCGGAATTAATTCGGGAAAATATCCCCTTTGAGCCATGCAGGAATAGTGGGAGGAGTAATTCCGAATTTAATCCACTTACCCATTATTCAGAATTATTTTCGGATGTCTCCCACAGTTATTTTCATTTTTAGAACAATTAAGCAACTTTCGCAAAGCCTCGCAGTTTCCCTTTTGGGTCCTTCAGCCATTTTGGCTAATGAGCAGCAAGGCAGTGTGGGAAATGTAGTTTAACAGCAGGGCCTATCTACCACTGGGGGCGTGGCCTTCAGGAAGAACTGTTCTTAGCCACGACCACCTCGTCCCTCTCCCCTCGCCCTTCACCGCCAGCCAGGGAAGGGAAACCGCAAGATTTTAAAACTAACAGGGAAGGGAAATCGCGAGATTTTAAAACTGTTTCTTTAGGCTTTCTGAATTTGTCAAAGTTACTTAATGGTTCTGGAAGGAGGGAGGGGCACCTTCCATTAACGAAGCAAACGAAGCAATTCGGATTTCTGCTATTTCCGATCTTTTTTTTCAAGAAAATTTCAGAAATCATTTCAAAATCGAATCGCCAGCGCCCCCTATATACGAAATGAGCTTAGAACCTTTTTTTTCTTGATCACCCAAGCCTAGTGGGCATGCTAAGCACAGCCATTGTTATAGTTTGTGAAGGCCAGGCCCCCAATGATACAGATTGCAAAAGATCCTGCTGTTAAACTACATTTCCCACACTGCCTTGCTGCTCATTAGCCAAAATGGCTGAAGGACCCAAAATAGCTGTCTGTAGCAGTCATCCTCTTGATATAAAATAAACGGATTTAATCTACAAAGGTGTCTAAAGAAGGAAGCAAAGCAATCAGCAATGTTGCTGAATCCTATTCCAAGGACAAGAGCAGCACCTTGGATTGCTCCATGGAAGTTCAAATGGAAGCCCACCACAGATTCAGGGCCATCACCACATGGGGATGGAAGCCACTGGATGGAAGTTCAAATGGAAGCCCACCACAGATTCAAGGCAATCACCACATGGGGATGGAAGCCACTGGATGGAAGTTCAAATGGAAGCCCACCACAGATTCAGGGCCATAACCAAATAGGATGGAAGCCACCAGATGGAAATTCAAATGGAAGCCCACCACAGATTCAGGGCCATCACCACATGGGGATGGAAGCTACCGGATGGAAGTTTATATGGAAGCCCACCACAGATTCAGGGCCATCACCACATGGGGATGGAAACCACCGGATGGAAGTTCAAATGGAAGCCCACCACAGATTCAGAGCCATCTCCACATGGGGATGGAAGCCACCGGATGGAAGTTCAAATGGAAGCCCACCACAGATTCAGGGCCATCACCACATGGGGATGGAAGCCACTGGATGGAAGTTCAAATGGAAGCTCAACACAGATTCAGGGACATCACCACATGGGGATGGAAGCCACCGGATGGAAGTTCAAATGGAAGCCCACCACAGATTCGGGGCCATCACCACATGGGGATGGAAGCCACCGGATGGAAGTTCAAATGGAAGCCCACCACAGATTCAGGGCAATCACCACATGGGGATGGAAGCCACCGGATGGAAGTCCAAATGGAAGCCCACCACAGATTCAGGGTCATCGCCACATGGGGATGGAAGCCACTGGATGGAAGTTCAAATGGAAGCCCACCACAGATTCAGGGCCATCACCACATGGGGATGGAAGCCACTGGATGGAAGTTCAAATGGAAGCCCACCACAGGTTCGGGGCCCTCACCACATGGGAATGGAAGCCACCGGATGGAAGTTCAAATGGAAGCCCACCACAGATTCAGAGCCATCACCACATGGGGATGGAAGCCACCGGATGGAAGTTCAAATGGAAGCCCACAACAGATTCAGAGCCATCACCACATGGGGATGGAAGCCACTGGATGGAAGTTCAAATAAAAGCCCACCACAGATTCAGGGCCATCACCACATGGGGATGGAAACTACCGGATGGAAGTTCAAATGGAAACCCACCACAGTTTCAGGGCCATCACCACATGGGGATGGAAGCCACCAGATGGAAGTTCAAATGGAAGCCCACCACAGATTCAGAGCCATCACCACATGGGGATTGAAACCACCAGATGGAAGTTCAAATGGAAGCCCACCACAGGTTCGGGGCCATCACCACATGGGGATGGAAACTACCGGATGTAAGTTCAAATGGAAGCCCACCACAGTTTCAGGGCCATCACCACATGGGGATGGAAGCCACCAGATGGAAGTTCAAATGGAAGCCCACCACAGATTCAGAGCCATCACCTCATGGGGATGGAAGCCACCGGATGGAAGTTCAAATGGAAGCCCACCACAGATTCAGGGCCATCACCACATGGGGATGGAAGCCACCGGATGGAAGTTCAAATGGAAGCCCACCACAGATTCAGGGTCATCGCCACATGGGGATGGAAGCCACTGGATGGAAGTTCAAATGGAAGCCCACCACAGATTCAGGGCCATTTTCACATGGAGTGGAAGCCACCGGAACATCTCCTGAACATCCAAAGTCCACTCTGTGGGGAAACTGCAACTGCAATGGCATAGGATATGTGGCTCTCTACAATTGGGAGATCTCCTTTAAAATTCCTGATGCTGAGTGAAGGTTTGTACCTCAATGACTTTCTCTCGCTCCTCCTTGGAGAGTTGGGTCAAACCGTGTTTCCGAAGGCTCTCCCTCACATAGGCCTCCCTCTCCTCCTGGGCCATCTGTGCCTCCATCTTCCACTTCCTAATGTACTTCGGAGTGGCACCGAAATCCTGCAGAAAGGAACAAGGCAGCCACAGTTGGGTTGGTTCCTCCCCAGATTGAAGAAGACTTGTTGGACCAAGTGTTGACTAGAGTCAACTCTGAAGGAAAACCCACTGGAATGAAATAAGTCTTCTCCAGTTGGGATTAACAACGGGATTGTAGGTCCCATCTTCCTCATCCAAAATGCTTAGGGGCAAAGGTATTTTGGATTCTGGAATACCTGTATTTGTGTAGGAGGACATAATGAGATGTCTTGGGATGGGACCTAAGTCTAAACATAGAATTCATTTATGATACATGTAGGACAGCTATGAGCAAACTTTGGCCCTCTAGGTGTTTTGGACTGCAACTCCCACAATTCCTAACAGCCTACCGGCTGTTAGGAATTGTGGGAGTTGTAGTCCAAAACACCTGGAGGGCCAAAGTTTGCCCATGGCTGGTGTAGCATAACAGTAGTTTTATATACAATAATTTACATAATTTTGTGTACAAAACAAAATATTGTATCCACTGAATTATCCAAAAGCAAAGATGCCACTTTTCAACTACTTGGGTGGTTGAGTTTTGGAGCATTTCGGATTTTGGAATTCCAGATAAAGCACGCTCAACTGGAATATTCCAAAATATACGTTACATCTTTTTTCACTTTCAGACTATAACGCCGTACAATCCTTAAAGAATACATATAGTAAGCATGGCTGTTTAACGGGTTGTCGTAGGTTGTTTCGGGCTATATGGCCATGGTCTAGAGCAGTGTTTCTCAACCTGGGGGTCGGGACCCCTGGGGGGGTCGCGAGGGGGTGTCAGAGGGGTCCCCGAAGACCATCAGAATATACAATATTTTCTGTAGTCATGGGGGTTCTGTGTGGGAGGTTTGGCCTAATTCTATCATTGGTGGGGTTCAGAATGCTCTTTGATTGTAGGTGAGCAGCAACTACAACTCCCAAATGTCAAGGTCTATTTTCCCCAAACTCCACCAGAGTCCACATTGGACATATTGAGTATTCGTGCCAAGTTTGGTCCAGATTGATCATTGTTTGAGTCTACAGTGGACTTAGGTGAACTACAACACCCAAACCCAAGGTCAACACCCACCAAGCCATTCTAGCATTTTCTGTCGGTTATGGGATTTCTGTGTGGCCAGGTCTGATTCAATTCCATCATTGGTGGAGTTCAGAAAGCTCTTTGGTTGTAGGCAAACTATAAATCCCAGAAACTACAACTCCCAAATGAGAACTTCAATCTCCTCCAACCACACCAGTATTCCAATTTGGGCGTATCGGGTATTTGTGCCAAATTTGGTCCAGTGAATGAAAATCCATCCTGCATGTCAGATATTTACATTATGATTCACAACAGTTATGAAGTAGCAACAAAAATAATTTTATGGTTGGGGGTCACCACGACATGAGGAACTGTATTAAGGGGTCACGGCATTAGGAAGGTTGAGAAACACTGGTCTAGAGGCATTCTCTCCTGACGTTTCGACAACATCTCTGGCAAGCATCCTCAGAGGTTGTGAGGTCTGTTGGAACTAGGAAAATGGGTTTATATATCTGTGGAATGACCAGGGTGGGATTTCAATGGCTTCTCTGTGTAGCCTGACATGGTGGTTGTGAGAGTCGTCCAGCATTTCTGTGTTCTCAAATATTATGCTGTGTCCAGGTTGGTTCCTCAGGTGCTTGGCTATGGCTGATTTCTCTGGCTGAAGTAGTCTGCAGTGCCTTTCATGTTCCTTGATTCGTGTCTGGGCAATGCTGCTGCGTTTGGTGGTCCCTATGGAGACTCCTTGTCCACAGCTGCATGGTATCCGGTAGACTCCTGCAGAGGTGAGAGGATCCCTCTTGTCCTTTGCTGAACGGAGCATTGGTTGGATTTTCCTGGTGGGTCTGTAGATAGTTTGTATGTTGTGTTTCCTCATCAGCTTCCCTATGATGAGGAAACACAACATACAAACTATCTACAGACCCACCAAGAAAATCCAACAAATGCTCCATTCAGCAAAAGACAAGAGGGATCCTTTCACTTCTGATGGACTCTACCATGTACCATGCAGCTATGGACAAGTCTACAGAGAGACCACCAAACGCGGCAGCATTGCCCAAACACGAATCAAGGAACATGAAAGGCACTGCAGACTCCTTCAACCAGAGAAATCAGCCATAGCAGAGCACCTGAGGAACCAACCTGGACACAGCATAATATTTGAGAACACAGAAATGCTGGACCACTCTCACAACCACCACGTCAGACTACACAGAGAAGCCATTGAAACCCACAAGAAGCATGTGGACAATTTCAACAGAAAGGAGGAAACCATGAAAATGAACAAAATCTGGTTACCAGTATTAAAAAAGTCTAAAATTGCAACAGCACAACAACAGAGAGGAAAGAAACAAGGACATCTAATCACCTCTCAACAAAAGTTTGCTCCAGGCACTGTCAGGCCATTATATGCTAATGAAGGTGGTCAGTTGAAACATTCACACCTAGCTCCACCAGACAAGAGTCCTTTGTCCCACCCTGGTCATTCCACAGATACATAAACCCTCTTTCCTAGTTCCAACAGACCTCACTACCTCTGAGGATGTTTGCCATAGATGCAGGCGAAACGTCAGGAGAGAATGCCTCTAGTCTAGACCATGGCCATATAGCCCAAAAAAACCCTACAACAACCCAGTGATTCCGGCCATGAAAGCCTTCGATAATACATGGCTGTTTAATGCTATCACTTTTAGGAATGCAATTAGAGGAGAGCACCTAGGAGGACTTGGCAAGATATCACATACTGTATTGCTCCGATTGTAAGACACTTTTTGATTGCAAAACGCACTCTAATTTCAGTGCCACTAAAACCACAAACAGAAATACATAAAATACGCCTGCAATGCTAAGATGCACCCAATTTTTCGAGTGTTTATATAGGAAAAAGCATGTCGTAGAACTTGTTAGGGATTCCTCATCTTTGGAGGAGGAAGGGCAGCAGGGGAGTGCTCAGGAATTGGAGGGAGAAGAAGAATCAGATGATGAGAGTTTGAAAGTGTCCACATTTCTAGAGAGACGAAAAGAGACAGAGCACAGATGGGGCTCAGCCAGAATAGCTGCTAAAAACGCTGAGCTAATTGGGAGACACCCAAGCACCTCCTGCGTGGGGAATTCAGGGTTATAAATCAGAGGCAGGAGCACAGAATCATAGAATCAAAGAGTTGGAAGAGACCTCATGGGCCATCCAGTCCAACCCCCTTCCAAGAAGCAGGAATATTGCATTCAAATCATCCCTGACAGATGGCCAGTCAGCTTTTACTGGTAACCCTGATACGACCCTGATACTGATGTTTTCAGGGTGGAATCTGCTTTGTGCTTGCTGCTAAGGACTTCGTTCATTGCCTGTTGTCTGATGGAAGACTGGTGTTTCTTTTGGAATTTTGTAAGAGACTTTAATTTGTGTCTGGATTAAGACTTCCTAGCTTTCTTTCGTAGTTTTCAACTGCATTTGCTTATCCTTTGTGTTTGCTGAAGTAAAGCATTTTTCTTTTGCTTTGAACATTGTCTAAAGGTTGTTTTTGAAGGGCAACTCAGGACAGAACTGAAGAAATACAGTGGTAAAGATTTCCCCTGACATTATGTGTCTAGAGCATAGTGTCTAGATCTAGGGAAGTCATGCTCCCCATGGTCTATTCCACTTTGGTTAGACCACACCAAAGAATTGTGTCCAATTCTGGTCACCACAATTCAAGAGAGATATTGACAAGCTGGAATGTGGCCAGAGGAGGGTGACTAAAATGATCAAGGGTCTGGAGAACAAGCCCTATGAGGAGTGGCTTAAGGAGTTGGGCATGTTTAGCCTGAAGAAGAGAAGGCTGAGAGGAGATATGATGAGGGCCATGTATAAATATGTGAGAGGAAGCCACAGGGAGGAGGAGGGAGCAAGCTTGTTTTCTGCTTTCCTGGAGACTAGGACGCGAAACAATGGCTTCAAACTACAAGAGAGGAGATTCCACCTGAAGATGAGGAAGAACTTCCTGACTGTGAGAGCCATTCAGCAGTGGAACTCTCTGCCCCGGAATGTGGTGGAGGCTCCTTCTTTAGAAGCTTTTAAACAGAGGCTGGATGGCCATCTGTCAGGGGTGATTTGAATGCAATATTCCTGCTTCTTGGCAGAATGGGGTTGGGCTGGATGATGGCCCAGGAGGTCTCTTCCCACTTTTTGATTCTATGATTCTATGAAGGAGAGCAGGGAAGTGCTCAGAAATTGGAGGGAGAAGAAGAATCAGATGATGAGAATTTGAAAGTGCCTACATTTCTAGAGAGACAAAAAGAGATAGAGCATAGCCTGTGTTAAGCCAGAATAGCTGCTAAAAACGCTGAGCTAATTGGGAGACACCCTAGAACCTCCTGTGTGGTGAGTTCAGGGCTATAACTCAGAGGCAGGAGCAGTCAGCTTTTGCTGGTAACAACAACTCTGATACTGATGTTTGTATTCCAATGAAATCTGCTTTGTGTCTGCTGCTAAGGACTTCGTTCATTGCCCGTTGTCTGATGGAAGACTGGTGTTTCTTTTAACTTTGTAAGAGACTTTAATTTGTGTCTGGATTAAGACTTCCTTGCTTTCTTTTGTATTTTTCAACCGCATTTGCTTATCCTTTGTGTTTGCTGAAGTAAAGCACTTGTCTTTTACTTTCAACATTGCCTAAAGGCTGTTTTTGAAGGGCAACTCAGGACATTACCTCCGGTCGTGTCTGACTCTGGGACCCGTGCTCATCTCCATTTCTAAGCTGAAGGGCTGGCGTTGTCCGTAGACTCCTCCAAGGTCATGTGGCTGGCATGACTGCATGGAGCGTCGTTACCTTCCCGCTGAAGCGGTACCTATAGATCTATTTACATTTACGTGTTTTCAAACTGCTAGGTTGACAGAAGCTGGGGCTAACAGCAGGAGCTCACCCCACTCCACAGATTCAAACCACCGACCTTCCAGTCAGCAAGTTCAGCAACTCAGCAGTTTAACCTGCTGCACTACCGGGTGCTCCAGAAATACAGTAATTGTGTCTTAACCCAATTCTTAATGGTGGGAAAAAGCAGTGCGCTTTTAGTTTTGATTTCATGGCTCGCTATTTAAAACATCCATCTCTCACTCGGTCTCCGCGGGCTTTGGGGAAATGTTAGATGCTTTCAAGAAATTAAACATTTAAAAGGACACAAAGCATTGAGACATAGTAAGGCATGTTAAACCACTTTTGGGAGAAAACGATTCGGCCCCAAAGGCTTGGCGGACAAGCTGGGTTTTGTGGTTGTCGCTCTCAGCGATTCTATGCATCAGAGGCTGCCTGTTGGAGTTCAGCCTGTGATTGGGTCTAATGATCAGGGTACTGTGGAGGATGGGAGTGACAATGAGGCTCATGTGTCTGATGATCAGGCTGCTGTGGATGCAGCGAATGACAATGTGGTTCATGTTCCAACCACATTCTTCTGATGGGAATGTTCCTGAAGGGATTGGGGATGATGGTCTGTCTCTTGGGCCTGAATTGTTACAAGAGGATTCTCAAGGCCTTGATCCTGGTCCAAGTTAATGAGCCTCTGAACAGAAGAAAACTCTATACGGTTCCGGCCCAGTTAGGGCTGGGCGGTTTCGTTCGTTAATTTCATAATTCGTTATTAATTCGTTATTTTTTTTATAACGAAGCGATATTGAACCATAGAATCATAGAATCCTAGAATCCAAGAGTTGGAAGAGACCTCCTGGGCCATCATCCAGTCCAACCCCATTCTGCCAAGAAGCAGGAATATTGCATTCAAATCACCCCTGACAGATGGCCATCCAGCCTCTGCTTAAAAGCTTCCAAAGAAGGAGCCTCCACCACACTCCCTCCGGGGCAGAGAGTTCCACTGCTGAACGGCTCTCACAGTCAGGAAGTTCTTCCTCATGTTCAGGTGGAATCTCCTCTCTTGTAGTTTGAAGCCATTGTTCCCTTGCGTCCTAGTCTCCAGGGAAGCAGAAAGGAAGCTTGCTCCCTCTTCCTCCCTGTGGCTTCCTCTCACATATTCATACATGGCCCTCATCGTATCTCCTCTCAGCCTTCTCTTCTTCAGGCTAAACATGCCCAGTTCCCTAAGCCGCTCCTCATAGGGCTTGTTCTCCAGACCCTTGATCATTTTAGTCACCCTCCTCTGGACACATTCCAGCTTGTCAATATCTCTCTTGAATTGTGGTGCCCAGAATTGGACACAATATTCCAGATGTGGTCTAACCAAAGCGGAATAGAGGGGTAGCATTACTTCCTTAGATCTAGACACTAGGCTCCTATTCATTCAACCATTCAGGAGCAACTAAAAAACGAAACGAATTTTTCCAATTCGTTTCGTAATTGTTTCGATATCGCTTCGTAATTGTTTCGTAATTGTTTCGTTATTGTTTCGTTATTATTTCCGCATGTCTGGTGCAAGTTTTAGGGTTGCTGTTTGTTTTCTCAGTGGAAAAAAATATATAATTATCACACCAACAGTCAACAACAGAGGGAGAGGGAAGCTTCAGAAGTTCCCCCTGTCCCATTTGGAGGGTTTCTTAGCGTATTGCGCAATTGCGGCCGCCATTAACGAATCGATTCGTAATCGATTCGTAATTGTTTCGTAATTGTTTTGTAATTTTCCGAAATTTCGTAAATATCGAACTTTTTTAAAGAAAAATTTCGGAATTCTTTTAAATAATGAAACACAAAAACCCCCTAAAAACGAATCGAGTTTAGAAACAAATTTTTCGGTGGTTGGACAGCCCTAGGCCCAGTGTATCTGTCCGACCGGATCTCCCTCTACGTCCCACCTCGGAATCTAAGATCTTCTGGGGAGGCCTTACTCTTGACCCCGTCTCTATCACAAGTGAGATTGGCGGGGACGAGGAGCAGGGCCTTCTCAGTGGTGGCCCCTCACCTGTGGAATTCACTCCCTGGGGAAATTAGATCAGCGACATCCCTCCTTTCATTCAGGAAAAAATTGAAAACATGGATGTGGGACCAGGCATTTGGACAATCGGGCAGATAAAGAAGGACCTCAACAATAGACAGGAACTGACAAAATGGAATGGAATTATGGAACTCTGAAAGACGAACACTGAGCTTGAGATTAGTTTTTATTGAATATGTTATATACTGACTGTTTTAACTGTGTTTAATTGTTTGCTGTTTTTATACATATTTATGTTCTATGTAGGCATCGAATTGCGCCTTTTTGTAAGCCGCCCCGAGTCCCCCCTCGGGGGTTGAGAAGGGCGGGGTAAAAGTACCCGAAATAAAAATAAATAAATAAGAAATACTTTCAGTCAGCAAAGACAAACAAACCAGGCTCTCAGGCGCTCAGCCAGATTACAACAGAGGCTGGTAGGCAATCCAAGGCTGAGAAAGAATCCGTTCTAGGCCACGTGGGAAACTCAGTTGTAGAGATAGCAGGGATAAAAAGTGTCAAGCACAGAATCTGTAGCCAGACGAAGCAATGTTGGAATTAGGTCAAGATCTCATCTCAGGTTCCTGGATGCCTTGCTTTGCATTGATTCCTGTATTAAGTGCCTTGTTATTCACGTTAAAGCCCTTTGTTTGATTCATGTTTAGGTACTTCTAAGGGTTTTTTGCCTTAGAAGTTCCAGTACTTGTTTTCATGGACTCTTTTGGACTATTTTCCCGGATTTTCTGTTCCTATCTATCTTTTCTACCTATTTGGATTTAATGTATTGTCAAAGGCTTTCATGGCCGGAATCACTGGGTTGTTGTAGGTTTTTCCGGGCTATATGGCCATGTTCTGGAGGCAATTTTTCTCCTGACGTTTCGCCTGCATCTATGGCAAGCATCCTCAGAGGTAGTGAGGTCTGTTGGAAGCAGGAAAAATGGGTTTATATGTCTGTGGAATGACCAGGGTGAGACAAAGGACTTTTGTCTGCTGGGGCTAGCTGTGAATGTTTCAGCTGATCAACTTGATTAGCATTCAATGGCTTGGAAGTGCCCGGGGGGAATCTTTTGTTGAGAGTGATTTTATGTGCCTGTTTGTTTACCCTCTGTTGTTTTGCTGTTGTAATTTTTGAGTTTTTTAATACTGGTAGCCCGATTTTGTTCATTTTCATGAACAAATTTACTTTTGGATTTACTTTTTACTGTGGATTATTTTTACTTCTACTGCTTTTAGTTATCTTCAATAAACTGCTTGCTATTTTACTCAGCTGTGTGGTGTTTGAAGTCAGAGGGATTCCTGGCCTGGAGTGCAACACTGCCATGGATCCATCCCCTCTCCTCCCTCTCTGCCTCTCACCTTCTTGTTGCGGTACTTTATGACAAGGCCGGAGTTTTCGATGAGGAACTTGTCCCCCTTGCGCACGTCGACACAGGCACGGAGGGGCTTCTTGGCCACTGCCATGATGGCCTCGGCAACGTTGGTGGAGATGTAGTCCTTCCTGCTCTGGATGCCCATCACGGGGGGCTCCGTCCGTTTTGGCACCCGGGCCTCCGCTGGCCTCTTGCTCCCGGGTGGCCTCCGGCCTGCCTCCATTGGGAAAGACACACAACAGCAGCCATTATAACACAGCACAGGAGACCCACAACTGTCCATCCCTGCCGTTTACCCACCCACTGACAATCTATTTAATATTTCCACTGAACTTGGGATCCTTTCTAGCCAGTCTAAATCTTGGTGTCATGGAAGAACATTAGATAGAAATGCTCCAGCATTGAGTCTATGCGTAAAATACAGTTCTGATGGACATGTGATGACGCACCTGTGGAATGACTAAGTGGGTAATGATGAAATACCTACGGGGTCGGCAAAAATTGATGAGTCATGATCATGTGTTCAGAGTCAACAGAGACAATGCAAGGGACTCCACTTAGGCAGAAAAAACAAAATGCAAAGAGAACGGATGGGAAATGATGCCTGGCTCGACAGCAGGATGTGTGGAAAAGATCTTGGAGTCCTTGTGGGGAGGAAGGGGAACATGAACCAACAATGTCATGTGGCAGCTTAAAAAGCCAATGGGATTTTGGCCATCATAAATAGGAGACTAGTGGCTAGATCCAGGGAAGTCATGTTGTTGTTTATTCGTTCATTCGTTTCCAACTCTTCATGACCTCATAGACCATTCCATTCCAAGGGTCTAGAGAACAAGCCCTATGAGGACAGAGCGGCTGAAAGAGCTGCTGGGCATGTTTAGCCTGCAGAATAGAAGGCGGAGAGGAGACAGGATGAGGGCCATGGATCAAGAGACGAGGCCAGGGGAGTCATAGGGAGGAGGAAGCAGGCTTCATTTAAGCTGCCCTGGAGACTAGGACGCAAGGGAACTATGGCTTCAAATTAGAAGAGATTCCACCTGAACATTAGGAAGAACTTCCTGACTGTGAGAGCTGTTCAGCAGTGGAACTCTCTGCCCTGGAGGGAGTGTGGTGGCGGCTCCTACTTTGGTTGCTTTTAAGCAAAAGCTAGATGGCTAGGGGTGCTTTGAATGCAATGTTCCTGTTTCTTGGCAGAATGGGGTTGGACTGGATGACCCATGGGGTCTCTTCCAAGTCTAGGAGTCTATGATTCTATGATTCTTTGGAGGCTTTTAAGGAGAGGCTGGATGACTGTCAGGAATGCTTTGATTGTGCTTTTCCTGCTTCTTGGCAGAATGGGGTTGGACTGGATGACCCACCAGGTCTCTTCCAACTCTAGGATTCTAGGGTTCTATGTGAGGATTATGGCACGAGGTTGCATCATTCATTTGTCCCTTACTGATGCCAAGACAGCAGGTGGTTCTAAAAGAAGAGAGGAAGTGCTCAGTCTCCCTCTTGCCTGCGTTTCTTGCATGCAAGTGTCAACCTCATTGTGATTTGTTTGATTGTGGATCAGAGGATCCTGGTCTGCGTACAGCTGTAAATAGTGCAACGTGTCCGGATTAAAGCTTCCTGACATCCACAAGTTTTCTAAACAGTGTGCAAAGAAGGTCAGACGTTGCAGTTATACCCTGCTGATAAGACTCATTAACTGAGCCAAACTGCTTGTTGCTGTGAGCAAACTCTGCCATGGTTTTGCTTGCCTCTGTGGCATTTATGTTGTCCAGTGTGCAGCATTTCAGGGAGTGTGTGAGACGGCATGAGTGGCGCCACTTGTGTGTAGAACTTTAAAGATAGGGTTGTGGTGGTGGTGGGATTGGGGAAAATACTGGTATTTTGAATGAGAATTTCTAAGATGGTATATTTCTATGTATTATACAATAAAAAATACAAAAAAACCCCATTTCATTTTTCTGAGTGTCCTCCTTGGTTTTCCCAGTTCCTTCCAGTGTTTACCTTGTCAGTGTATGATTTATGTATGATGTATGTTTAAATGCAATTTTATGTGATAGGATTGTAATAGATTGTAATAGAATTGTATTGCCAGGATGTACTTTGACACAGAAGGGTTAATACAGCAAAGGAACCGGCTGTGAGAATGTGACCCTGAGTTCTTGCTGTGTGCAAGATTAGGGAGTGCCAAAGAGATAAACTCCCTTCCAACTGCAGTTTGTTGTGTGCCTCTCTCTTTCGGTTTGTGTTCTTCTCGTCTGTCCGCTGATGGCGCATGTTGTATGTTTTGTGAGCTGCTTTAGTAAAGCTGAAACCTGCTTTTACCGGGAGACTCCAGAGTCCATTCTGTGCTTCTGTGATACTCTGCTGCATGCCAACATGCCATTACTTTGTTCTGGATGGAGCTGTCGCCCCACAAGTCCACTTTAACTGCTACATCCCATGCTACGAAAATCCTGGGATGTGTACTTTGGGGAGATGCTATCATTCCCTGGCAATGGATTCCAGATTCCGGATTCCAACAGATGGGAAGAGCACTTCTCCTGATTCTGTAGGACTGCAACCCAATCGGTCCTAGCCAAGGGGAGGATGATGGGAGAGGCAGTCCAGCAACATATGTCCTGCCTTACATGATATGGGGCCACAAGGCCAAGAACTCACGCTTTGGGAGCACGGGCGTCTTGGAGTGTTTCCGGAGGAAGTCTTTTGGGGTGGGGACCTGGAGCTTGGGGATCCCCATCGTTCGGCAGGGGTCCGTCTTCCTCTCCTCTATTTCACGTTTGACGGATGGCTTGAATTTGGAGACATACCTGTCATTCAGTAAGAAAGGGAAAATTATGTAAGACTGCAGAATACCATCACCTGCAGTTTTGCTTAGTGGGAAATAGTATTTTTGGAAGGACTATAACTCCTATAATTTTCTAGCCAGCAATACTGACTTAGAATAATAGAATCAAAGAGTTGGAAGAGACCTCCTGGGCCATCCAGTCCAACCCCATTCTGCCAAGAAGCAGGAATATTGCATTCAAAGCACCCCTGACAGATGGCCATCCAGCCTCTGCTTAAAAGCTTCCAAGGAAGGAGCCTCCACCACACTCCGGGGCAGAGAGTTCCACTGCTGAACGGCTCTCACAGTCAGGAAGTTCTTCCTCATGTTCAGATGGAATCTCCTCTCTTGTAGTTTGAAGCCATTGCTCCATTGCGTCCTAGTCTCCAGGGAAGCAGAAAACAAGCTTGCTCCCTCCTCCCTGTGGCTTCCTCTCACATATTTATACATGGCTATCATATCTCCTATCAGCCTTCTCTTCTTCAGGCTAAGCATGCCCAGCTCCTTAAGCCGCTCCTCATAGGGCTTGTTCTCCAGACCCTTGACCATTTTAGTCGCCCTCCTCTGGACACATTCCAGCTTAGGGTCAATATCTCTCTTGAATTGTGGTGCCCAGAATTGGACACAATATTCCAGGTGTGGTCTAACCAAAGCAGAATAGAGGGGTAGCATTACTTCCTTAGATCTAGACACTAGGCTCCTCTTGATGCAGGCCAAAATCCCATTGGCTTTTTTTGCCGCCACATCACATTCCTGGCTCATGTTTAACTTGTTGTCCACGAGGACTCCAAGATCTTTTTCACACGTACTGCTCTCAAGCCAGGTATTGTCCCCCATTCTGTATCTTTGCATTTCATTTTTCCTGCCAAAGTGGAGTCTCTTGCATTTGTCCCTGTTGAACTTCATTGTGTTAGTTTTGGCCATTCATCTCTCTCTAATCTGTCAAGATCGTTTTGAGTCCTGCTCCTGTCCTCTGGACTATTGGCTCTCCCTCCCAATTTGGTGTCATCTGCAAACTTGATGATCCTGCCTTCTAGCCCTTCATCTAAGTCATGAATGAAGATGTTGAATAGGACCGGGCCCAGGACGGAACCCTGCGGCACTCCACTCGTCACTTCTTCAAACTACATGAAAGGAGATTCCACTTGAACATTAGGAAGAACTTCCTGACTGTGAGAGCCGTTCAGCAGTGGAACTCTCTGCCCCGGAGTGTGGTGGAGGCTCCTTCTTTGGAAGCTTTTAAACAGAGGCTGGATGGCCATCTGTCAGGGGGCTTTGAATGTGATTTTCTTACTTCTTGGCAGAAAGGGGTTGGACTGGATGATGGCCCACCAGGTCTCTTCCAACTCTATCATTCTATGATCTAAGAACTTCCTGACTGTGAGAGCTGTTTAGCTGTGGAACTCTCTGCCCCAGAGGGAGTGTAGTCGAGGCTCCTTCTTTGGAGGCTTATAAGCAGAGGCTGGCTGGCCATCTGTCGGGGGTGCTTTGAATGCAATATTCCTGCTTCTTGGCAGAATGGGGTTGGACTGGATGGCCTAAGAGGGATGAACCCTTCCAACTCTAGGGTTCTAGGATTCTATGCACAGGGGTCGTGAATTTTGCCATATGCAACTAGCCTGCCTTCAGTTTGGAAAGCCATCAAAAATGGTAGTGTGCTGCCCTCTTGTGGCAAAATTACAGTAGCTTGCTTTTCTTCTGTGGGTGTATCAAGTCTACACTGTAGAATTAATGCAGATTGGCACCACTTTTCGGGAAGGGGAGGGAGAACGCAAAGGTAAAGACAGAGAGCTCGATCTATGCTGATGATCGTGCCATTACTGCTCAAGCAGGGAGCTTTGAGATGGCTGAACTGAAGCCCTCCGAAGCTCTAGGTACCCTTACTGCCTATTACAGGGAAAACTAGCTGATCTCTAATCCACATGTGCTTTTCACCTTAAGAACAGATAAGCATCCCGAGCCCCGAGGATCACCTGAGAAGGAATCCCACTGGTGCATTGCAGCGCACCCAAATACCTGGGAGTCACTCTGGACTGTGCTCTTACCTACAAGAAGCACTGCCTGAACATCAAGCAAAAAGTGGGCGCTAGAAACAATATCATACAAAAGCTGACTGGCACAACCTGGGGATCACAACCAGACACAGTGAAGACATCTGCCCTTGCGCTGTGCTACTCTGCTGCTGAGTATGCATGCCCAGTGTGGAACACATCTCACCACGCTAAAACAGTGGATGTGGCTCTTAATGAGACATGCCGCATTATCACGGGGTGTCTGCGCCCTACACCACTGGAGAAACTACACTGTCTAGCCGGTATTGCACCACCTGACATCCGCTGGGAAGTAGCAGCCAATAGTGAAAGGACCAAGGCAGAGACATCTCCAGCTCATCCCTTGTTTGGATATCAGCCAGCACGCCAATGACTTAAATCAAGACATAGTTTTCTAAGATCTACAGAGACACTCGCTGGAACACCCCAGCAAGCAAGAGTCCAAAAGTGGCAGGCTCAAACCCAGAACCTCAACTAATGGCTGATACCAGATGAGAGACTCCTCGCTGGGCACACAGAAGACTGGGCGACTTGGAAGGTGCTGAACAGACTGCGCTCTGGCACCACGAGATGCAGAGCCAACCTCAAGAAATTGGGCCACAAACTAGAATCCTTGACATGCGAGTGTGGAGAAGAGCAAACCACGGACCACCTGCAATGCACCCTGAGCCCTGCTACTTGCACAAGGGAGGACCTTCTTGCGGCAACACCAGATGCACTCCAAGTGGCCAGATACTGGTCAAAGGACATTTAATCCACTACCAAGCTTGCACACTTTGTGTTTTGTCTGTTTGTTAAAAAATTGTTAGAAATGTAATACAATTGTCTGGTTGCTCCTGACACGATACATAAAATAAATAACCACTTCCCCTGCCATGGCTCCATGCTAGGCCCCAGCACTCTTTTGCAGAGAAGGCAATACTACAACTCCCGGTCTCCATAGCATTGAACCAGTGCCGTTAAAGTGGTGCCAAACCGTAGTGCCGATGCACCCTCTGTCTCCTGGTGGACAATCATTCTATTATGCACTAGCCGTCCCCTGCCACGTGTTGCTGTGGCCCAGTCTGTGTATATGTGTTTTGTGTGTGTATATATATGTGTCTATATGTGTGTTTGCCTATATATGTGTGGTTTTGCGCATGCATTGTAATGCATTTTTTGTTTTTTTCAGTCCCTTCTGTTGTGTTTTTCAGTGTTTTGATGAGTGATGGTCACTCGTTGGCCTGAGAGGTGTCTTGTGTCCAAATTTGGTCTCAATTCGTCCACAATTAACCCCATAAACTAACATTGCATTTTTATTTATATGGATTTCTTCATTAATGTAAGATAAAGGTTTTCCCCTGACATTAAGTCCAGTTGTGTCCGACTCTGGGACTCTGGTGCTCATCTCCATCTCTAAGCCAAAGAGCCGGCGTTGTCCATAGACACCTCCAAGGTCGTGTGGCCATAGGCATGACTGCATGGAGTACCCTTACCTTCCTGTCGGAGCAGTACCTATTGATCTACTCACATTTGCATGTTTTGAAACTGCTAGGTTGGCAGGAGCTGGACCTAACAGTGGGAGCTCACCCTGCTCCCTGGATCCGAACCTGCTTCCTTTTGGTCAGCAAGTACAGCAGCTCAGCGCTGCATCACTGGGGTCTCCTCATTGATATAAGAAAAACTAAATTATGGTTTTTCCTAACCCTAATGATAATAATAATAACAATAATAATAATAATAATAATAATAATAATACATCACACAGCCCTAGACGCTTGGGAAGTGTTCGACGTGTGATTTTATGATACGAAATCCAGCATATAGATCTCGTTTGCTGTGACATACTGTGCTTTTGTGTCAATAATAATAATAATAATAATAATAAAGTCTGATTTTTCTGCAAAGAAGTCCATTTGATTGGAAGCCAAGTTTGGGGGCAAACTCAGCCTTACTGAGCCACTTGGCTTGCAAATAGGAGAAACCCCAGGATGTGCATTGGGACAGGTGAGCAGACCTTCATTGGGACAGGTGAGCACACCTTCATTGGGACAGGTTAGCACATCTTCATTGGGACAGGTGAGCACACCTTCATTGGGACAGGTTAGCACACCTTCATTAGGACAGGTGAGCAGACCTTCATTGGGACAGGTGAGCAAACCTCCATTGGGACCGGTGAACAGACCTTCATTGGGACAGGTGAGCAGACCTTCATTGGGACAGGTGAGCAAACCTTCATTGGGACAGGTGAGCAGACCTTCATTGGGACAGGTGAGCAGACTTTCATTGGGGCAGGTGAGCAGACCTTCATTGGGATAGGTGAGTACACCTTCATTGGGACAGGTGAGCACACCATTGGGACAGGTTAACACATCTTCATTGGGACAGGTGAGCACACCTTCATTGGGACAGGTGAGCACACCTTCATTGGGACAGGTAAGCACACCTTCATTGGGACAGGTTAGCACACCTTCATTGGGACAGGTGAGCACACCTTCATTGGGACAGGTGAGCAGACCTTCATTGGGACAGGTGAGCAGACCTTCATTGGGACAGGTGAGCAGACCTTCATTGGGACAGGTGAGCAGACCTTCATTGGGACAGGTGAGAAGACCTTCATTGGGACAGGTGAGCAGACCTTCATTGGGACAGGTGAGCACACCTTCATTGGGACAGGTGAGCAGACCTTCACTGGGACAGGTGAGCAGACCTTCACTGGGACAGTTGAGCACACCTTCACTGGGACAGGTGAGCACACCTTCATTGGGATAGGTGAGCACACCTTCATTGGGACAGGTGAGCACACCTTCATTGGGACAGGTGAGCAGACCTTCATTGGGACAGGTGAGCAGACCTTAATTGGGACAGGTGAGCAGACCTTCATTGGGATGGATGAGCACACCTTCACTGGGACAGGTGAGCACACCTTCACTGGGACAGGTGAGCATACCTTCATGGGACAGGTGAGCAGACCTTCATTGGGACAGGTGAGCACACCATTGGGACAGGTGAGCAGACCTTCACTGGGACAGGTGAGCAGACCTTCACTGGGACAGGTGAGCACACCTTCAGTGGGACAGGTGAGCACACCTTCAGTGGGACAGGTGAGCACACCTTCAGTGGGACAGGTGAGCATACCTGAGTCCTCTGTGGAGATCTGGATCATGGTGCTTGATGGGAATGGATGTTTCAGGGGGAGGAAAGGCCAACATTTGGGGAGACCTCCATTCCCCATGGGAGAGGTTTCCTCCCTGTCCTCCCCTTTGCGTTCTCCCCCCCCCCCCCCAAAAAATACCTGCGCTGCTTGATTTGGACGGGCCTTTTCTCTTCCGGGGTTGGCAGCAGGTTGTAAATGTTCTCCTCCATGTACAGCGAGGCCATCTTCAGAGTCCTGCAGAGACCTGAGTTCAAGGTGCACAAGGTTAGGCCGCCATCAAAGAGAGATCAAAGCCTGGGGAAGTTACTTTTCAGGTGGTTTGGATTCCCAACTATAGGTAAAGGTTGTCCCCTAACATTAAGTCCAATTGCGTCCGACTCTGGGGGTTGGTGCTCATCTCTATTTCTAAGCTGAAGAGCTGGCGTTGTCCGTAGACACTTCCAAGGTCATGTGGTCAGCATGACTGCATGGAGTGCTGTTACCTTCCCACCAGAGTGATACCTATTCATCTACTATAACTATAACTGAGGCATAATATGAGTAACTGAACCCTAACATGGCACGGTTTGTTCAGAGGGGGCTTGCTTTGGTCTTATTTTGGGGCTGAGAGGGTGTGACCTGTGGCTGTGAGCAGGTCCAAGGCCAGCGTCCAGACCAACATGCCCTTGCCCATGACCCAATGCAATGAAAGGAAAACAAAGGTCTTCCTTATAATTAAAGGTCAACTTCTGCACTAAAAATATGGAAATCCTATTAATCCAGGATTAATAGAGTTGACTTTTAGGCCCTTTCTTTACTACCATACAATCCAGGTTATTAAAACAGATAATCCACATGATTTGCTTTGAACCGGATTATATGAGTCCACACCTCCATATAATCCAGTTCGGGTCAGATAATCTGGATTTAATATGGCAATGTAGAAGGGGTTTTCAGGATGAATCTACACTGCCCCGCATCCCAGGATCTGATCCCAGATTATCAGGTAGTGGAGACTCATATATAATCCAGTTCAAAGCAGATAATCTTAATATTTTAAACATTTTATCTTGCACATTTGGCCCGCCCTTTGTGATTGGTTTTATTATGTTACTAGTTTTACCCGCCACACATTGCTGTGGCCAACCTCCCCTCCCTCTTTTTCTCCTTCTTTCCCTCCTTCCTTTACTCCCTCTTTCCTTCTTTCCTTCTTCTTTTCTTCTCTCCTTCCTTCCTTCTCTACCATTTTCCTTCCTTGCCCCTTTTTCTTTTCCCTCCTTTTTCTCTTTCTTCCTTCTCTACCACTTTCCTTCCTTCCTTTGCTTTTTGTTTTCATCCTTCCTTCTCTTTCCTTCTTTTCTCCCCTCCCTCTTTCTTTCCTTCTTTTTCTCTTTCCTTCACTCCCTTTTTTCTTTCTCTCCTTTCTTCCATCTCTACTTCTTTCCTTCCTTCTTTTGCTCTTTCTTTCTTTCCCTCCCTCTTTCTTTCCTTCTCCCTTTCTTTCCTTCTCCCTTTCTTTCTTTCTTTCTTTCTTTCTTTCTTTCTTTCTTTCTTTCTTTCTTTTCTTCCCTCCCTCCCTCTTTCTTTTTCTTCTTTCTTTCTTTCTTTCTTTCTTTCTTTCTTTCTCTTCTTTCTTTCTTTCTTGCTTCTTTCTTTCTTTCTTTCTCCCTTTCCTTCCTTTTTATTTCTGTATTGTCATTTAGCTTTTCGTCATTTAGCTTATTTGGGGTTTTAAAGCCCTTTCCACTGTTTTTGGGGGGATTTTATGAGTGATGGTCACTTGTTGGTCTGTTAGGGGTGTAGCGTCCAAATTTTGTGTCAATTAGTCCAATGGTTTTTGAGTTCTGTTAATCCCACAAACGAACATTACATTTTTATTTATATAGATTTTGCAGTGTGTATTTTATCTTGCTACATTATGTATTTTGTTGTGTTTCATTTTCTGTTGTTTTGTATCTTATTTCGTTGTATTTTTTGGGGGGCCTCATGTTAGCCGCCCCGAGTCCCCATTGGGGAGATGGTGGCGGGGTATCAATAATAATAATAATAATAATAATAATAATAATAATAATCTGGGATCAGATCCTGGGATGTACATTATCATCATCATCATCATCATTATTATCTGGGATCAGATCCTGGGATGATGATGATGATGATGATGATGATGATGATGGTTATTATTATTTATATCTGGGATCAGATCCTGGGATGTTCTGCAGAGTAGATCCAGCCTTAGGCCCCATTTACGTTGGATTATATGGCAGTATCCAGCCTTGTTGGGTCTAATTATTCAATCAGTGTGGGGGGGATTCTGGGACTTATAGTCCACCCAAGTACCACTTCCTTAGCAATTGTGAAATTTTGGGTGTGGTGGCCCTTAGAAGTTCCTTTCCCGAGGATCTGAGCCAGGCTCACAAATTGATAATGTGTTCATTGGCTGGGGAAAGGTGCCCCAATGAGCCCTGGATTTGGGGGGAGGGCACATATTCCACCCCATCTCCTTCTGTCACCCCCCAAAATTCCTCTTTACCCTCCAAGAACCAACCAAGCAATTGCTGCTGAGGAGAAGCCCAGGTGAACTGGTCCCAGTTGCAAAATGGCAGTTGGGATTCCGAAGGGGAGGGAAGAGGCCCCTCCCTCTGGGCTTTGGCTCAACGGCGCCCCCTGATGGACAGGTGACCCAACTGCTCCTTTCCCCATTCATGCGCAGACCTGGAGGCATTGCCTGCCTTTCAACCTAACACAAAATATCTACACCTAGAACCACAGTATCATCAAGATCAAGCATGGGCCAACTTTGGCTGTCCCTCCAGGTGTTTTGGACTTCAACTCCCACAATTCCTGACAGCCTCAGACCCTTTCCTTTCCCCCTCAGCCGCTTAAGCGGCTGAGGGGGGAAAGGAAAGGGTCTGAGGCTGTCAGGAATTGTGGGAGTTGAAGTCCAAAACACCTGGAGGACAGCCAAAGTTGGCCCTAGTGCAATATGTGAAATTGTGTGCAGAAAACAGTGTGTGTGCAGAAAATAGCGTGCTCCATGCAAAAAATACTGGAAGGTTGCACGGAGACAAATGACGTTTTGGCAGAGATGAATTTTTCACAAAGGAGTCCCAAAGTGCAAAAAATCATTTGCTTGGCTTCCATTAGCGAGTCCATGCTAGAGTAGGCCCATTGTGTCCATTGTTGACATGAGAAGATCCCATGCATCCAATGGGTCTACTCGAATGGGGTTTTGCAATAGGATGTATTTGTTGGCATTTGTTGGCACAGGGTCAGGTAAACAATCACTCACTGAGTAGGTACATGAATTATTCTCACCTTTTACATCCTCCTGGAGCTGTGTGTGGGACTAAATGTCTCTCAAGGCAAGCAGTTAACTTGAACTAAATACACTGCAGAGTCCTTATCTGTAATTAGCAGAGATTTATATAGAATCCTAGAATCAAAGAGTTGGAAGAGACCTCCTGGACCATCCAGTCCAACCCCATTCTGCCAAGAAGCAGGAATGTTGCATTCAAATCACCCCTGACAGATGGCCATCCAGCCTCTGCTTAAAAGCTTCCAAAGAAGGAGCCTCCACCACACTCCCTCCAGGGCAGAGAGTTCCACTGCTGAACGGCTCTCACAGTCAGGAAGTTCTTCCTCATGTTCAGATGGAATCTCCTCTCTTGGAGTTTGAAGTCATTGTTCCCTTGTGTCCTAGTCTCCAGGGAAGCAGAAAGGAAGCTTGCTCCCTCTTCCCTATGACTTCCTCTCACATATTTATATATTGCTATCATATCCCCTCTCAGCCTTCTCTTCTTCAGGCTAAACATGCCCAGCTCAAGCCGCTCCTCATAGGGCTTGTTCTCCAGATCCTTGATCATTTGAGTCGCCCTCCTCTGGATACATTCCAGCTTAGAGTCGATATCTCTCTTGAATTGTGGTGCCCAGAATTGGACACAATATTCCAGGTGTGTTCTAACCAAGGCAAAATAGAGCATGGGTAGCATTACTTCCTTAGATCTAGACACTAGGCTCCTCGTGATGCAGGCCAAAATCCCATTGGCTTTTTTTGCCGCCACATCACATTCCTGGCTCATATTTAACTTCTTGTCCACAAGGACTCCAAGATCTTTTTCACACGTACTGCTCTCGAGTACTAATGTAATCAGAGGCGGCCCTAGGTAATTTTCAACGGTAAGCAAACAGTATTTTGGTGCCCCCCCCCCCAACCAATCACTGATATATATTTTCTGTTCGTCGTGGGAGTTCTGTGTGCCATATTTGGTTCAATTCCATCATTGGTGGAGTTCAGAATGCTCTTTGAATGTAGGTGAACTATACACCCCAGTAACTACAACTCGCATATGTCAAGGTCCATTTTCCCCCAAGAGTGCCTCAAGAGCGCCCCTGGGCAAAATCAACTCTACTGCAAATGCTTACTTGGCGTAATGGTTGAGCCGCCCCTGAATGTAATAATAATACATATAATGTTTATATATATAGAGAGAGAGACAAAAGGCCCCATAAAAACTCAATAAACACTCTTCCATTCATAAGACAGAGAAGAGAAAGGCTTATTGCACCATCTGAACATGATTCAGCACCCACTGTTTTGTCTTCTTGATGCACGGCTGGTTCTGAACTGCATTGCACTGATATGAGTCGTGAGTAGATCAATAGGTACTAGGCCTGGGTAACAACGGAAAAATTTGTTTCTAAAATCGATTCGTTTTTTGGGGTTTTTTGCGTATCTTTATTTAAAATAATTACAAAATTTTCCTTTTAAAAAGTTCGATATTTACGAAATTTTGTAAATGTGAAAAAAATTACAAAACATTAACGAATTGCTTTCCGAAACAATAACGAATTGATTCGTTAATGGCGGACGCGACCGCGCAATACGCTAAAAAACCTCCAAAAACTTCTGAAGCTTCCCTCTCCCTCTGTTGTTGACTGTTGGTGTGATATTATAATTTTTTTTCACTAATTAAACAAAAAACTTGCCCCAGACATGCGGAAATAATAACGAAACGACCTCAGAACAATAACGAAACGAATACAATAACGAAATACGAAGCATTTACAAAACGTGTTTAAAAATTCGTTTTTTTAAAAAATTGCTCCAGAATGGTTCGTTATCGTTTTGTAATTAAAAAAATTAACGAATTGTTAACGAATTACGAATTAACGAAACGAAACTGCCCAGCCCTAATAGGTACCACTTCAGCGGGAAGGTAATAAAAGGTCCCCATGAAACCATGCTGGCAACATGACCAGGAGGTGTCTACGGGCAACAGGTTCCTCGGTTTGGAAATGAAAAAAGAGCACCTCCCTATGGTCGGAGTTGAGCACTGCCCCCAGAAGCCGGAAATGAAAGGGGAAGCCTTTGCCTTTGTTCTGTATATTTCTGCATTGTTGTTATTTCACTGTATTTAAAAGGCATTGAATGTTTGCCTGTGAATGTTGTAACTTGCTCTGAGTCTCCTCGGGGAGATAAAGTGGAATATACCTAAAGTACAGTGATCCCTCGTTCCTCTTGCGCACTCACTGTTTTGCAGTTTTAAAAAAAAGACTTTTGCCCTGTTTACTTTCTGCTTTCTCCTCCTCTTTGCCGCCTGAGGACTCTTGCTGGTGCTTGTGCCCCATGCGGCGTTCCAGCAAGAGGAACGCCTCATGTGGCGAAGAAGAGGATGATGAGGAAGGTAAGCAGGGCGAGGGGGGAAGAGCTGTAACGGTCTGGATGAGGGCGAACAAATTGAAATTGAATCCAGACAAGACAGAGGTACTCCTGGTCAGTCGCAAGGCCGAACAGGGCAGAGGGTTACAGCCTGTGCTGGATGGCAGGGCCGTAGCTAGAAAAAAATTTCGGGGAGGGTTGAAAATTTGGGGGGGGGGGTGAAAATTTCGGGGAGGGTTGAAAATTTTGGGGGTGGGTGGGGTTGAAACCTGTCTCCTAGCTCACGCTGAAGCAAAGAGCACAGCAGGGGGCAGAGCAACCTTCAATAGCCTGCAGCTCCACCCCTGTCAACCACCTCCACCAAGTCTGGCCCCCAACTTGGTTGCTTCACTACATCAGCTATTGCTGCAAGTAATGACAGTGAGAATAAATTGTCAATATTTGTTTGAGATAGTGCTTACAGTTCTGGAGGGACTCTTAATTTTTTGCATCTCATAGACTTAGCAGGAGGGGGATTGGGTTAACCAGTTAAAATTCATGAGTAAACCAGGTGTTTATAAAAAAATCTGAAACATTTCGGGGGGGGGGGGTTGAACCCCTAAAACCACCCCCTCGCTACAGGCCTACTGGATGGGGTCGCACTCCCCTTGAAGGCGCAGGTTCGCAGCTTGGGTGTAACCCTGGACTCATCGCTAAGCCTGGAGCCCCAGGTTTCGGCGGTGACCAGGGGAGCATTTGCACAGCTTAGGCTCGTGCGCCAGCTGCGCCTGTACCTCGGGAAGTCTGACTTGGTAGTCCACGCTCTGGTTACATCCCGTTTAGACTACTGCAACACTCTCTACGTGGGGTTGCCCTTGAAGACGGCCCAGAAGCTTCAATTGGTCCAACGTGCGGCAGCCATGATACTAACAGGAGCGGGACGCAGAGAGCATACAACCCCCTTGTTGTGCCAGCTCCACTGGCTGCCGATTTGCTACTGGGCTCAATTCAAGATGCTGGCGTTGGCCTATAAAGCCCTAAACGGTTCCAGCCCAAGATACCTATCCGACCGCATCTCGACCTACAAGCCCACCAGGACTTTGAGATCGTCCGGGGAGGCCCTACTCTCGATCCCGCCTGCCTCACAGGCACGCCTGGCGGGGATGAGAGATAGGGCCTTCTCGGTGGTGGATGAGAGATAGGGCCTTCTCGGTGGTGGCTCCTCTGCTGTGGAACACCCTTCCCGTGGACATCAGACTGGCTCCTTCCCTGATGATATTCCGCAGGAAACTAAAGACTTGGCTGTTCAAGAAGGCGTTCGAACAAGAAGTGCAATAATTGGTAATGACGACAGGAATGGAACAACGGAAAACGATACTGGATTGTGGTTTAGACGATGAGACGACGTGGAATGGCTTTTGTAGTATTGATGATGTTATTTGATGATGATGTTTTTGGTTAATGCTGGATTGATGATTTTAGATTGTGTCTGAATTTTGAACCTTGTTTCTTTTTCTATGTTGTACACCGCTGTGAGTCGCCCCCGGGCTGAGAACAGCGGTATATAAGCAAAGTAAATAAATAAATAAATCAATAAGAAGAGTCACCCCCTCGCCCTGGTTACCTTCCGCTTCCTCCTCCTCATCACCGCATGGGACCACTTGCTACCGCTTGGGCCCCGTGACCAAGGAGGCATTTGTTGCGCTCCAGAACAGGAAATGGCCCCTCTGACTAAAACACTCCACACCTTGAGTGAAGGAACAATCCTTTTTATTAAAGCTTAGCAAAAATAACCAATAGAAATCAATGCTTGTAACGATAGATAAGATTCCAAAAAGCAATAAGGCATTCAAAGGCAGCCAGATAAAACGTAGCAATCAAAAGCAATGTCCAAAAAGCATGAGAATATAATCCAAGGCAATGATATCTAGACAGGAATCAAACAAGAAGCAAGAACAGACTAAATGCTGCCAGTCACCTGGAAAGGCTAGAAAAATCCATGAAGACGAGACCACTTGAGCAGGAATTCCATGAGGCTTATACTTGGTTTCCAAATGATGCCTGATCTGACAAGATTTTCTACAGACACACTTTAAATCCCAAAAACTGGTTTCATTTTCCCCCAGACTTTGACTTTAATTGATGAATTATTTTGGATCTAGGTAAACATTGGGCCTCTTGTCGATCCTGGCTAATCTCCAGCTGCCGACTGCTTATCTGACTCCTCATTAACTTTACCAGGTATCAGGCTGTTTTCCAAACTAGAATCTGGAGAGCTCACAGGCGGAGGGAGTAAACCTTCCTCCCAAGGCCTGACAGAAACATTCTCATGAGAATCTGCCCTTTGCAGTGAAGCCTCTCTGTCAGTGTCTGTATGAAACTCATTGACCAAAGTGTTTCCATCTTCCACCTCAGAGTCAGTCCCAGCATCCTCCACATCAGAAGCAACAGGAGACCGATTTACCTCCTCATTACCTGCATCAGACATGGAAACATCAGGTGACTGAAACACACTCACATGTTCAGGTTCAATGGGTTCAATCACAGGCTGAGTCCTAACAGCGTTGCGGGGCCAATGCGGCAGCAAGAGTCCCCATGTGGCGACGATGAGGAGGAAGAGGAAGGTGAGCAGGGCGAGGAGGGAAGGTGAAGGGGCGTCCCTACATCGCAGAATTTCACTTATCGTGGTTGGTCCAGGAACGTAACACCTGCAGTAAGTGAGTAGTATTACTATTACTACTATGTATTTTCAAAGGATTTCATGGCCGGAACCACTGGGTTGTTGTAGGTTTTTTGGGCTACCTGGCCATGTTCTAGAACCATTTCGCCTGCATCTATGGTAGGCATCCTCAGAGGTTGTGAGGTCTATTACTACTATATTAATCCAGAAGCCCATCCAGCTGTCCAAATGGACTTCGTCTTATAGAAGCAGAACCATTGCTTTAAGGAACTGAGGAAAAGACTAATGGCGGTTATATGCAAAGGTATGCAAAAGGGGGTGCTTAAACGTGAGGATGGAGCTGTAGTTCCTCCTACTTAAACCAGCTGGCGATGGCGGCAAGGCTGTTCCTTCTCTCTGGCTGGGGCTGGGGCTTGGGCTGAGTCTGGGCCTTGGGTTGGGACTGGGCCTTGGGATGGGTCTGGGGCTTGGGCTTTGTCTTTGGTGGGGGTTGCTTTTTGAGCTCCGTCTTGCCGTAGAGGTCCCCCTCGCCAGGCAGGAGGGGCTCCTTGTGGATCATCTTCTGGATCAGCTCAGCCACGTCCTTCACTCTCTTCAGGGACTCGATCCACTCCTGATGTCCCGGCCTCAGCTCCTGCTGTTCAGACATGATGAGCAGGTCAACGTACTCCGGAGCGGACAGTGGGCTGGGCCTGAGGGCGATTTCCTGCAGGCGCTGGAGGCTATTGGATGACTTTTGGATGAGGCCTTCCAGACCCCTTCTCATCTTTTCGTACTTCTGTATCAGGCATTGCAGCTCTTTCTCCGTGGCTTGCTCTTCCTTGCAGGCCTCCTCGTATTTCCGCTTCAGCTCCTCGTTGATCTTTCTTTCCTTGACCACTTTGTACTGGAACTGGTGCTTCTGGATGGAGTGGGCGTCCCGCCTGCACTGCCCTGGGCAAACCTTGCACTTCCCTGTTATGGGGTTGATGGCGGGGCAGTGCCGCTTCTCCTCCTCATTGTTGCTCGTGCAAGGATAGTGGCAGGTGAAGTGGCACTTCTTGCAATTGATCGCATAATGCCGGGTCCCAAGGATGTCTTCTTTCACGGGCACGGTCTCTTCCACTTCATACTCGTATTGTTTGTTGGCTGCCATTTTGTCCTTCTGCTGGTTCAGAGCTTCCTGTGTCTTCCTCAGTTCCTCCCGGAGAAGCAGACCAGCTTGGATCTGGGGCTGCAAACTCTCCACCACAGCTTCCAGGTCTTTCCTCTCTCGTAAGACTTTCTTCGTCAACGTTAAGCCTTTAGTCTCCAACGTGTACGACGAGTCAAAGAACACCTTCATGCTCATGCAGCCCATTTTCCAGAACATCTCGTCAAAGTTACAGCTGCCTCCGCTCTTCAACGTATTGTCGGCAAAGAGTGCGGAGTTGTTGAACTTGAAGTGGACGGGAGTCCCACTGGCATCTTTGGCACATGGCACATGGGCTGCTTCAATGGCCTCCAGGACAGGAGGGGTCTGTCCATCTGCAAAGGTGACTAGGACTTGGATGTGGTCCTTCATGTCCTTCCCCAGACTGGAGAGCACAGAGTCGAACATGTATCTCTGGGCAGGTGTCAAGCAAGACAAAGAGGCCTGCAGCACAAGGCAGATGGCGTCCAGGTGGTCAGTGTCCGGCAAGGTGGACAAAAAGTGCCTGATCTCTTTTGTGAGCAAGAGGTTGTGCTCTATTCCTCCTGGGGTGTCGATGATTGTGAGGGAATAGGGAATCTGAAACCCCTCCTGGTAATTCAACGCATAGACCTTCATGTTGGAGGGTTGGCTTTCAGCTTGGCTTCTGTGGGTCTCTTCATGAATGAGTTTGAATCGGAATTCATCTTCCCATTGGACACCCAGGATGTAGTTGGTCATCCCGTTGATGAGGGTGGTCTTCCCTGACCCTGTAGCTCCAATCATCATAATGACTTTATTGGGGACCTTCAAGTTTTTTTCTCCTAGGCAGTACTTCAGACAGGACGTTGAGGTATTGGAGGTAGCCTCCAAGGGAAGCACATAGATGGATGGTTGCCCTTTGACTGCCAGTGAGCTCTTCTGGAGATACTTAAAGGCTATTCTGTCCTTCTCCTCTTCTTCCCGGGTCGTGGAAACCTCCACTTCCTCGCTGGGAGCACTCTGAGCCCCATCGGCACATACAGCAGACACCCGGAGTCTGTAGAGCGACTGAGGCCTCAGGCCATCGATCTGGCAGAATTCTGTTTTTCTCCCTGTTCTTCTCTCATTCCATTCTTCTATGCCTTCATCATCCTCGCCTTCAACTCTGTACTCCACTTGGTACTCCTTTATAACAGCTCCTGCTCCAATGACACTGGGACTTCCCCAGGTCACTGAAATCAAGGAAGACCCAACAGTGACTTCTCTGGGCTTCCCAGGAGGACTGGTGGGAAGGGTCTTCACGGGTCTGTTGATATCACTGGGCTTGCTAAGGCCTGGCTTGCTCCTAGCACAGTAACGGACCAGGTATTTGGTGTTTGGACATAGACCTTGTAACATTGCAGTGTTGTGGTTATCCTGTGTTTGCATAACTTTCCACTTTTCTTCTCCTGAGGGCTTGTATTCTACCTGATAGCTGGAGATGGAATGTCTCCCATAGGTCGCTGGCTGAAACACCAGCTTCATGCTGTCGTGCTTGATTTCGTCAACAAGGAGAGGAAAGGGTTTTTTGGGAAGCTGAAAGTTGCAGCTGATTAGCTCTCCATCTTTGTAGAGGTAGACGGAAGCACCGGGGTTGTCCTCGTCTGGGGCAGAGGCCACCACGAACCGGGTCTTCCCACTTGGTTTGTTGACGTGGGCAAAGTCCGAAGTGGACCTGGCAGCATTCCATGCGTTCTGGAGAACGTCTTCGTGATCAAACCAGACCTCAAGTTTTTCTGGCGTAGACCTGGTTCTTGTGAGATCATCTACCACCTGCAGAAATCGTTTCTGAAGGCAGTGTTGGAAATGGGATAAGAAGGGTTCTTCGTTGTGTAAGGAAGTGAACGTGAAGGAGACGACAAACTCACTCTTGGGGTCGAGCACTATTTCTTCCAGTTTCACCTGGGAGGAGATGATTTCTATTCCTTTGAGGATGGTAAGAAAAGATTTCACCACTTGAATTTCCTCTTCCTTTGTGTCTAGAAATCCGTGGAGACTTTGGATATTGAAGAGCGATTGGTTCATTAAGGTCAAGGTTTTGGCCAAGGCGCCTTCCTCTTTTTTTCCTCCCCGAATGGAAGGTAGGATCCTGGCCATCTTCTTCTGGAAGGTCTGCCTGTGTTGCTTGCAGAGGTCCTTGAAATGCTGGATCTTCTTCTTGATCTCTGGGAAGGTGTTAGCAATGGGATTCTTCCCCAGGTCACTACATCTCATGTCGATTTCATCGAGATCTTCCAGAACTTTCTGGGCACCCCAAATCAGCCCTAGGCTGATCTCTTGCACCATCTCAGCTGCCTTGGAATCCATCTTGGTCAACGGGTACAGCCAGACCTTGATGGGCACAGCTTTATCTCCATCATCTCCCATCATTTTTGGAAGAGTGGAGAACACTTGCATGGCATCCTGGAAACTCACTGGGTTGCTCTCCAGAGAAAAATCCCCATAGAACGTGCACCTAAACTTCTCAGCCTGGGATTTCTCCTTGTCGTCCATATTTTTCTCTTCTTCTTCTTCAACAGATATAATCTTGTTAATGATTGCCTTGAGGCTCCCTTCTGCCTCTTGGACAGCGTTGGAAGAGGAAACATCTCTGTCAAAGACAAAGAAAGCTTGTGCTCCATACAGGATGGCAACCACAACGTGCGTGGCCATGCCATGGTCAAAGATCTCTGGATGAGAGATGTTTTGGATTCCCAGGTGATGCATAGCCAGTCCCTCAGATCTCACAGTGGTTCTGTAGTGCAGGGTGACTCTGGCCTGGCGCCTGGACATCTTGGCATCCAGGAGGTACCTGGCTGACCCTCTCATGTCAATCAGGCCTCCAAGGATGCTGGTCTTAAGCGATGATGAGATATCAAGAGCAGAGGCCTTGTCATCTAGGGAGTCAGATGCAATGATCTTGGACTCAGTGTTGGGAAGCGGTTGGACATTGAGGTCTTCCTGGACTGCATCTTCATTCCAAAGGGTGAAACCTGTGTGGAAGAAGAAGGAGACATGACAACATTGAGAACATTCAGGTGAATTTTGGGAGCAGTCCCTGGAAGAGGAGAGGAGCTGATGGGGTCAGCAAGATTTAACTGGGAAACACTTGTCAGTCATTTACAACTTTTTGGAACGAAATCAATGTAATATTGCCATATAATTTATAGTTATATGGTTTAATTTATAGTTATAGGTTACTGTTGGGGTCTTTTTGTTAAGTTTATTTATTTATTTATTTATTTATTTAGCCATTTTGTATACTGGTCTTCTCACCTCTGTTGAGGGATTCAGGCCGGTTTCCAACAGTAATATCACAAACGGTCATTCAAAACATCATATTACATATTAAGCTAAAACATTAAAATAGCAATGCAGTCAAATAATTACAACGGTCAGTCGTCACAATAAAATTGTTGTTCGTCATTCGTCATGATCCATCCATATCACAGAATATTGACTCACTCGTCGAATGCCAATTTCCACAGCCAAGTTTTCACCTGTTTCCTGAACGTCAAGATAGAGGGGCCAGTTCTGATCTCCAGTGGGAGAGAGTTCCAGAGCCGAGGGGCCACCACCGAGAAGGCCCTGTCCCTCGTCCCCACCAGACGCGCTTGTGAGGCTCGTGGGACCGAGAGCAGGGCCCCTCCAGATAATCTTAACAATCTAGATGGTTCATAGGGGAGAATATGTTCGGACAGGTAAGTTGGGCCAGAGTCGTTTAGGGCTTTCACATGTTATGTTGAAACATTGAATTTTACTGAGAATGTGTTGGGAACCGCTTTGGGTCCCGCCCCTCACGGGGTGAGAAAAATGATATACAGATGAAGCAAGCAAATAAATAAATACATTTTCCAAAATTGTGGCAGACAGGAGGAGTCTGGTCCACCCACCATCTTCTCCAAGGGAGAGAGGAAGGTGGTGTATTCACAGAATGGCAGATTTGATGGGAATGCAATCTGGCCTACTTCGCTCCCTTTTCCAGGAAAAGGAAGAGATGGTAATGATTGCATGACTATGAATGTGATGTGGAGATATTGGAAAAAAATCAGGTTCTCTCTGTATTAGGAAGTCAAGCTGACAGGACAAAAGGGGTGCTGAAGGATCTGTGTCCAAGGCATAGGCAAGAGGGGGGTGATCATTCCAGGAGAGGGGAGATAAGAAAGGCCTGGCACAGACAGAGGTAAAAAAGTAAGGAGTTTCTCTCCCTCCCTCCTGACAGGTCAAAAGTAGGCCTCTTGATGGATCTAAGCTGAAACCTAGTTATCTGTAATGCTGTAAGCTGCTTTAGAAAAAAAAAATATAGAGACACATCCCTTGCATGTAGGAAGACATAATTTGATATTTGATGCAAACGTGACATAGTGATGATGTTACATATGTAGAAGCATGTTTCTTTGTTTGCCTGCATTTGAAGATGTATAAAAGGGAAAGTCAACGCCTTTATCCTCACTCTGCTTTGCTTTTGGACGCAATTCCACGCCAGGGTCTCAGCTGAAAATAAACGTACCTTTTCTGCCTCACACAAAGGATAGCTCTTGGTATTATCTCTCCTATCAGCCATAGCAAATGAATGTCTTTATGTGTGTGAATGCTGAGTGTGCTGGTACGGCTGTACCAGGAGCTCCAAACTCCCTTTCGTTCTTTGAGCGTTTGCATGTGCTTGTTCTGGCCATGCATTTTGCAGTTGGATGGTTCCTGCTAGGCTGCAGTCATGGGGCTAGCCACCTGTCTATCATCGTTATGTTTTAGTTCCGCCCTTTTTCCAGGTTCAGGAGGGAAAGGGAACCATTTTAGTTCAGTCTTACAGTTGGAAGCTCAGCTACAGGACATGAAAGTTTTCTACCTGTAGAGAAACTTCGTTTCTTACAAAATCCGGGGGGAAACAGTCCCAAAAGCTCTGGCTGGGGAATTTACAGCCTCACAGCTTTAAGAACAGTCTCTAAAGAAAGGCTTTTAAGAGAAACAGCTTTACAGTGTGGCAGCAATTAGAAGAAAACATGATTATAAAAATGTATTTAAAATGAACAGGAGAAAGCTT
Organism: Anolis sagrei; assembly: GCF_037176765.1. NCBI lineage: Eukaryota > Metazoa > Chordata > Lepidosauria > Squamata > Anolidae > Anolis > Anolis sagrei. The sequence goes on along the minus strand of NC_090026.1, from coordinate 133,237,311 downwards.
TACCTTAAATGCTGACGAGAGATTTCTACAGCAAGGGAAATTCAATAGAGGGTTGGAATAGCTTGTTCCATAAATAATTGGAACAGTAGATGTTGACTTTAGATTAAGTACAAATGGAACATGTCATCTGGAAACAATAAGTAATTATATGAAGTGAGCGAATGTTTGTCGTCATGACCTTGCCAAGGGAATGTTCTTGGCAACAATACATAAAGGACACCTGTTAATGATTGTACTATATAAATGTCAAGACATTTCTGCGCATGCCTGCACCAGTGAATTTCTGCTATAAATATTGAAGCCAGTCTGACTTCTAGTACGTGTCAGATATTGCTTTCTGAACGCCCTATCAACCTTGATAGTAAACGCCTGAAATCAATTGCTGTCTCTGTCTCATTCCTATCTGATTGTGCTCTAAATGGTCTCGGGTAACGTATGTTCCGCAACAACAGCACAACTCTTGTTGGGGTTGGAGAAACAGACCTACAACTTTCAGGGAAAAATCCTAAGGACTCCAGCTGGAAATTCTTCAGAGCCTTGGCTGGTAGGTCTACTCGGGTACCCAAAAAGCAATTTGGAGCCGGGAGTAGGGCCCACACCAGCCAAGCCTAGAAAGCAGATTGCCCCTGAGAGGGGTCAAAAAGGGTTTTCCTCGTAAAGAAATAGTTCTCCAAGCAAGTTGCCTGTCCATTGTAGACAAGTTAAGAAGCATTTGTTTGATTTGTTGAAGATCTAAGATTGTTTGTTGAAGACCTAAGCAATAATAAAGAACTTTGTTAAACTTTTAAGCTTCTAAAGACTTTGTATAGGAAAACCCATAGGGCCTCTCATCCGAGGCACCCCGGCTTCCCGCTGGGCACAAAGAGCACGTCCTGTTCAAAAGCCAATTGCTATAGGCCCAGCGTGTGACAACACACTGAGTGAAATGAGAGATCCCCTTGGTTTGGGTACCCAATGTTGCAACAGAGTCTGTGTGTCTACCTTCTTTCTCTGTATTGCTCTCTGATATATTCTGTCTCACTAAAAATGAAATAAAATATTGTTAAATGCTTTTAATGCTTGAACAGTATTTAGGGAGCAGATGTCTCGACCCCCTCCATGACCTACCTGGGATAAGGGCATCTTTGCGGCAGTCGTAGAGCATTCCCAGCTGGAAGGGGCGGCCCAAGGTGGGCATTTCGAGGGCGTCCTCCAACTGCGCCATGGCTCCAGTCCTTGCAGCTGCTTTCCCTGCAAAAAGAGAGAAAAAGTGGCATGAAAAATAAAGGGGATTTGTGATGGGTTTGATAGGATGGCCTTATCACAGGGCCAAAAAAAATGTTTTAAAATGTAAACAAAAGGTTTTCATGGGATATGTTGTATCCCAGGCATGGGTCAACTTGGGCCCTCCTTCTGAAATGACAAGGAAAAGGTTTGAGAAAAAGAGACAAAACAGAGTTCCTGAGGTCTGTAAAAGCATGGTTTATTCTCGGTTGGCGCTAGCCGGATATGGATCCCGCTGGTATTCCAGAAAACAGGACAAAGGAATTGCCTTGGTTTATATACCCTTTATAATAATATGATGTTGATGACAATGTCGTCTGTGCGCATTCAGAAGAAGATCTACAAGCCACCCTAAACACCTTCGCAGAAGCATACATGAAGCTTGGCCTGTCACTGAATATCGAGAAAACCAAAGTGCTGTTCCAGCAGTCACCAGCCATCCCCTCTCCAATGCCAGAGATACAGCTTAATGGTGTAACACTAGGAAATGTGGACCATTTCCGCTCCCTTGGCAGCCACCTCTCCACCAAAGTCAACATTGATACCAAAATACAACACCGCCTGAGCTCTGCGAGTGCAGCATTTTCCCGAATGAAGCAGAGAGTGTTTGAGGACTGAGACATCTGTAGGGATACCAAGGTGCTTGTCTATAAAGCTATTGTCCTCCCAACCCTGCTATATGCCTGTGAAACGTGGACTGTCTACAGACGTCACATGCAGCTCCTGGAACGATTCCATCAGCGCTGCCTCCGGAAAATCCTGCAAATCTCCTGGGAAGACAAGCGGACAAACGTCAGTGTGCTGGAAGAAGCAAAGACCACCAGCACTGAAGCGATGGTCCTCCAACATCAACTCCGCTGGGCCGACCACGTTGTCCAGATGCCTGACCACCGCCTCCCAAAGCAGTTGCTCTACTCCGAACTCAAGAACGGAAAACGGAATGTTGGTGGACAGGAAAAGGGATTGAAAGATGGCCTCAAAGCCAACCTCAAAATCTCTGGCATAGACACTGAGAACTGGGAAGTCCTGGCCCTTGAGCGCTCCAGCTGGAGGTCAGCTGTGACCAGCAGTGCTACAGAATTCGAGGAGGCACGAGTGGAGGGCAAAAGAGAGAAACGTGCCAGGAGGAAGGTGCGTCAAGCCAACCCCAACCGGGACTGCCTTCCACCTGGAAACCACTGCCCTCACTGTGGGAGAAGATGCGGGTCAAGAATAGGGCTCCACAGCCATCTACGAACCCACAAGGAAACGCATAATGGAAGACCATCTTACTCGTCCAATTAGGGATCACCTAAGTAAAGTAAGTAAGTATAATAATATACATACATCATACAAGCATCATAATGTGCATCACAAAATTCCACTTTTACATTGTCTTCAATAGCATATTTTAACTTCAACACCTTTAATCTTCCATTAAGCACCTTTATCTAAAGAGCTGCCATTAGTGGGCCATCTCATACCTCATAGCACCAGAATGTCTGCTACGGGCTACTGATAGCAAGAGCTTCCATCCATCTTGAGATAAGTCCTCCCTGATACCAAGAAGCCTCTTGATGACCAGGCTTCATCATTAATCTTACGATAAGCCCTGCTTTGTACGAAATGGAAGAGTCTCTTGATATTTGCCAGAAGCCTCAAACATTCCTTTCCTAGACCCTGGCCTCTTTCTGGCCTCTTTGTGGCATCTAATTTGCAGGTTTTAAGAAGAGAATATTTTCCCAAGTGAAGTGAAGTTCATGCATACGTATCCCTTTGTGATTTCATATATATATTCTAATTCCTGTTTCTAACATGGTTACATCCAATATATATTTTCCAATATATGTATTATGTATTTTCATCATGCCTTCATCACTTCCAGGTGTTTTGGACTTCATCTCCCACAATTCCTAACAGGCGGTAGGCTGTTGGGAATTGTGGGAGTTGAAGTCCAAAACACCTGGAAGAAGGGCCCAAGTTGGCCCACACCTGTCGATATATCTCCATATATTTTGTTATTGCAATTTATATATGTGTTTGTGTCTCTTATAAGGAGTTGGTTTAACCTCCAGTTTGCTAGTGAAACTGAATTACTGTGTCACGAAAGGATGCAGGTCTTTAAAAGTGTGTCACCAACATGAAATGTCTGGACAGCTCTGCTCTAAGGCTAAGTGGCACTTCCTTAATTACTTTCCTTCTGAGGCTGAGAGAGTGCAGCTTGCCCAAGGTCAACCAATGGGTTTCTATTGAAGGAGGCTGAAGCCTGTAGTAAATTTGCTTTGGTAACAGAATGGGAAGGCGGTACCCCTCCCTGCAGAGAAGGAGCAACACATCAACAGCAGGGTGGAAATGCTCCGAGAAATTGTGTGTTCTGCAATAGATGAACTAGCCATGAAGGTATGGCTTGCTGAACATGGGCTGGGACTTGAGTGGCAACAGATATTTGGCTGAAATTTGCCCCAGAAAACATGTGCAGTAGAATCTTGATAGATAAGAAAAAACTATATAATGTGTGGTTAAGGTGGCATGGCAGCCTTTTCAAGTACTGTGACCTGCGTGTGCAGTAGGGCTGATGCATCTCCTTATTTATGGCCATGATGGAATAAACCTTGCTTTTGATCTACTCCTGAGACTGGACATTTTGCCTGTTTGCCTCCCGCGACTGGACCTTCAGCAGGAGCCCAGATTTGGGGCCATTACACTATGGCCAAGAGGTGATTTGAACCTTGGTCTCTCAGTCTCCGTATCACCTCCTCCTGAGAAAAATGTATAATATCCCAAAGGACGACCACCTCACCCGCCTCATAGGAAACCTGCTACAAAACAGGAGCTTATTTGTTGAGTTCCAGGGCCAGAGAAGCAGATGGCGGGAACAGAAGAACAGCCTGCCTCAGGGGAGCATGCTTGCTCCATCCATGTTCAACATCTACACAAATGACCAGCCACTGCCAGAAGGGACAGAGAGATTCATCTATGCTGATGATCATGCCATCACCACCCAAGCAGGGAGCTTTGAGATGGTTGAACAGAAGCTCTCCGAAGCTCTAGGTGCTTTTACTGCCTATAACAGGGAAAAACAAATGATCCCTAACCCATCTAAAACACAGACATGTGCTTTTCATCTCAAGAACAGACAAGCATTCTGAGCTCTGAGGATTATTACCTGGAAAGGAATCCCACTGGAGCACTGCAGTGCACCCAAATACCTGGGAGTCACTCTGGACCGTGCTCTGACCTACAAGAAGCTCTGCCTGAATATCAAGCAAAGAGTGGGTGCTACAAACAATATATTATGAAAGCTGACTGGCACAACCTGGGGATCACAACCAGATACAGTGAAGACATCTGCCCTTGAGCTTTGTTACTGTGCTACTGAGTGCACATGCCCAGTGTGGAACACATCTCACCACACTAAAACAGTGGATGTGGCTCTTAGTGAGACATGCCGCATTATCATGGGGTGTCTGCGCCCTACACCACTGGAGGAATTACACTGTCTAGCTGGTATTGCACCACCTGACATCCGCCGGTGAAAGGACCAAGGCAGTGACATCTCCAGCTCATCCCCTCTTTGGGTATCAGCCAGCACGCCAATGACTTAAATCAAGAAATAGTTTTCTAAGATCTACAGAGACACTTGCTGGAACACCTCAGCAAGCGAGAGTCCAAAAGTGGCAGGCTCAAACCCAGAACCTCAATCCATGGCTGATACCAAATGAGAGACTCCCCCCTAGGCACACAGAAGACTGGGCAACTTGGAAGGCACTGAACAGACTGCGCTCTGGCACCACGAGATGCAGAGCCAACCTCAAGAAATGGGGCCACAAAGTGGAATCCTCGACATGCGAGTATGGAGAAGAGCAAATCACTGACCACCTGCTGCAATGCACCCTGAGCCCTGCCACATGCACCAGGGAGGACCTTCTTATAGTAACACCAGAGGCACTCCAAGGGGTCAGCTACTGGTCAAAGGACATTTAATCCACTACCAAGCTTGCAAACTTTGTGTTTTGTTTGTTTGTTTTTAATGCAACACAACTGTTTGGTTTGCTCCTGACACGATAAATAAGTAAATGAACATACTTCCCATTAGGAAACCTTCTTGGCCAGGAGAACTTGGTGTGAGTAATTGCGTTCTGGTATATTTGTAACTTAGTATTTGCATGTTTGTATTATATGAACAAACTTGCTATTAAGAAACCTCCTTAGCCACTTTTTTCGTTTCTTTTAGGTCCATTTTATTTTGTAAATCCATACGTCTCCACCGGAAGAAGACTGTGCATAAGTCGAAACTCTTCCAAAGAACCTGTGATTGCAAAGTCTCTCCTACAAGGAAGTTTCACCATCTGGGACTGTGAATGCAAGGAACCTATGTCTCGCTATTGGTTGTATCCTGCAGAAGATTGCAATAGGAAACAGAAGCCCTTCATAATTGATATCATTACTTCTCCAAAAGACTAAAATCAGTATTGTGAATGCAACATATGTTTATTGTAGATTTTTGCTTATTGTATTTTGTATAAGCTGTGAAATATATGTCGGTCTTGGTTCTGCTTTGGTAATAGTGGACCTGTGTGTCTTGTTGGTCTTAGGGCAGTGGTTCTCAACCTTCCTAATGCCGTGACCCCTTAATACAGTTCTTCATGTTGTGTGACCCCCAACATAAAATTATTTTCGTTGCTACTTCACAACTGTAATTTTGCGACTGTTATGAATCATCATATAAATTTCTGATATGCAGGATGTATTTGATACAAATACGTGATTTGCCCAAATTTGAATACTAGTGGGGTTGGGGTTGGGGTGGGATAATTGATTTTGTCATTTGGGAGTTGTAGTTCCTGGGATTTATAGTTAACCTACAATCAAAGAGCATTCTGACCTCCACCAATGACGGAATTGAACCAAACTTGGCACACAAAAACTCCTGTGATCAAGAGAAAATACTGGAAGGGTTTGGTGGGCATTGACCTTGAGTTTTGGAGTTGTAGTTCACCTACATCCAGAGAGTACTGTGGACTCAAGCAATGATGGTTCTGGACCAACTTGGCATAGATATTCAGTGTGCTCAAATATGAACACTGGTGGAGTTTTTGGGGGAGGGGGGAGATAGATCTTGACATTTGGGAGTTGTAGTTCCTGGGATTTATAGTTAACCTACAATCAAAGAGCATTCTGATCTCCACCAATGATGGAAATGAACCAAACTTGGCACACAAAACTCCTATGATCAAGAGAAAATACTGGAAGGGTTTGGTGGGCATTGACCTTGAGTTTTGTAGTTGTAGTTCACCTACATCCAGAGAACACTGTGGACTCAAGCAATGATGGATCTGGATCAACTTGGCACGGATACTCAGTGTGCTCAAATGTGAACACTGGTGGAGGTTTTTTTTTGGGGGGGGGGGGGAGGAATAGTCCTTGACATTTGGGAGTTGTAGTTGCTGGGATTTGTAGTTGACCTAAGACAGAATTGGGCCAAACTTCCCACATGGAACCCTCATGATGAACAGAAAATACTGTGTTTTCTTATGGTCTTTGGTAACCCCTTTGGCATCTCCTCGCGACCCCCAGGTTGAGAAACACTGGTCTTAGGGAATCCATATCTTCTCAGAGAAAGCTACTGCATAATGCCATGAAAAATGAGAACGGTATCTGCAAAAGGAAAGCAAAGTCCTCCTTGGACAAAACAAGCAGAGATGGAGGGATCCCATAGGCAACAATGGCAAAGCAGAGGCTTACCTGGCTCTGGGGTCTGCTTGAGGTGCTGAGATGCAACGGACAGGTGAACTGGATGGAGAGGCCCCTTTGGACCGTTGAAAGGCCTCCTTGAAGAAGAAGAAGAAGAAGGACTCACTGCCCCCCAATTCTGGTGCCAAATGCCCGGCTGCTTCCCGGCCGAAGCCAAAGTGCAAAAGCTGCCTCTGCTGCTTCTCCTTTAGAATCAGGCCACCCAAACCCTTAATGGGAACTCACATGAGCAGAAATCAAATCAGCCCCTAATTGGAAACAGAAGGTCCCTTTGCACCACGAGGTCTGCCCCATGCCCTCCTTGCCCCCCCCCCCTCTTTCATCAGAAACACAAGGTCCTGGTCTTGTTACCAAAGAAGGATGGATGGTGCTTTCCAAAGTAGAAGTGGTGCAGCTGAGGTGGAAGCAATGAGAGAAGCCTGTGGGGACCACCACAAAAAGGAGCACCTTGAAATAATAATAATAATAATAATAATAATAATAATAATAATAATTTTAAAAATGTAAACACAAATAGAATGTATTGTCGAAGGCTTTCATGGCCGGAATCACTGGGTTGTTGTA